>NC_134819.1:4147968-4150468 GCF_046742065.1 Oratosquilla oratoria
GAACACAGCCCTTAGTACCAGCCAATCTGAGACTAGGAGAAACGAGACAGACGACACAAGCAGATCCCCAAAAGCCAACATTCCGATCTCTCCCACCGTGAAGACAAGATCCACTTCCACGCCACTGAAGAAGAGTCATTGTGACCCGAAATCGTGATATGGCAGCCCAGATGACCTTCTACGGAGAAATCATCTCACGTCTTGCAAGAAAGAATAAATCTATCTTGCGTAATAAAGAGAGTATCCTTAAGAAAATTAAACATGCTGAATTATATATCACTTTTAATTAAACATATATATATATATATATATGTTTGATTGAATAGGAGGAGGAGGGAGCACACATATATATATGTGTGTGTGTGTGTGTATATATATATATATATATATATATATATATATATATGTATATATATAATATATATATATATATATATATATATATATACTAGTCGCTAATTTCTTGCTAGTTTCCCCAACATAATGTGTCTCACAGTCCTTGCACCCGATGTCATAAACCACCCCTACTCGGTCCGCTTGGATCACAGTGTCCTTAATTTTGGTCAGGGCTCTTGTAACTAAGATTAACAAGGTAGCATTATTATATGATATTTGTATGCCCATTTTTGTAAAGAATATGTCCATGGATATATTCTAAATATTTGATGCTCATTGCCCTTGGCGACATTCGGCAGCCTTTTCGTTGGCTCGCGGAAGGTATATTTATTTGTCTTGTAATCGTGTAAAGACGACTCTGTTTCTTTTCACGGAGTCCCTGCTATACCCCGCTTTTTCATTTTCTGACCTTATAGTTAAATTTTTCCGTATGCTGGACTTAAATTCTTTTGCAAGTCATTGAATTTCTCGACTTTGTATATTTACGTAAGCCTTTTGTAGGACTTAGTATTCTTTTTTTTTTTTTTTTGGTAGTCGATATATTTCTCGACATTGTATATTTACGAATGTTTTTGTAGGACTCTGCATTCTTTATAAGTCGATATATTTCTCGACTTTGTATATTTACATATGTCCTGGCGACTTTAGCCGTTGATATTTATTTTGTTTTGGCAAATCTTTTGATATTGTGAACATTTCTATGTATGATTTTTTTTTAACTTTGTGCTCGCTTGCGACCTCTATCTTTCGATCGTGTTTATCTATTCATTTATTTGTCTATTTATTTTTGAGAAGGAAATAGTTAATCTTTTTATCAACACTCAGAGTCTTATGAACCTGGATCTTCCTCCCTAGTCGTCACAATATATATGTATGTATATATATATATATATATATATATACATATATATAAATATATATATATATGTATATATATATATATATATATATATATATATGTATATACATATATATGATATATATATATATATATATATATATATAATTTAAATTCTACTGATGATTTCATTGACATCTTAAGGGTCAATAAGCCTGATGGTTTTCTAGCATCGCTAGATAGTGTTACTTTATTTTTTAATGTCCCAGTGCTTAGGACCATTAAATTCATTCTTAATTTTGTATATGAACACGCAGATGCCCCCCTCTCACCATCCCTAGGCACATAATGGAGGAGATGCTGAGAATCTGCACTACAGAAGTATATTTCAAATGTTCAGAAGGGAAGTTGTATGTCCAACACGATGTTATAGCAATGGGATCCTACTTTGGAGTACCATATGCTCAAGCTTTCATGTCTGCAGTGAAGGTAGCATTGTTCCAAGACGAAGGTATCAAACCAGAACTTTACTGAAAATACATCGATGACATCTTTGTACGCAGTCAAATATCCTTGAGAGCTTAAGACTTCGAGTACATGAATAATCATTAAGTTTTACGATCGAATTGAATAAGGGTGGCATACTCCCATTCCAAGACGTCGTAATGGATTTTCATACGAGGAATTTGCCACTAATGTATATAGAAAACCACTTATTAATGAAAATGTTTAAATCTTAAAAGTGAGTGCTTGAACAATTATAAGAACAGTGTTATCAAAGATAATGTCCTTAGGGCTCTCAAAGTTTGCTCTACATGGCAGTCTCTACATGTAGAACTAAAACACATATGTCAAATACTAGTGACCAATGATTTTCCTGTGCTTTTGACTTAATATGTAATAAAAGCTATGTAATCCTTTTTCCCTGCAGACATCTTCCAAACCTCAATTCATTAACATCTACTAGCACAACATCTTCACAGAAGCATGCAGAAAAGAGGAAAAAATCATGAAAGATATTATCATAAAAACTACCACTCAACCACTAACAAGAAACAAATCCGAGGAGTGGTCTACTTTTCTAACCCTTAAACTAGCTTTCTGGTTATGAAAAATAACCTGAATTGCAATACCGTCACCACCGCACAACCAAACGCCTGGGTAAACCCCATAGAAGAAAAACAACATTTACCTCAATGTATCCAAGTAAACATTTTACATGAAAACCTAAACAAACCACAAAGAAAGACATTAGAAGCAATATAC
>NC_134819.1:4155468-4165468 GCF_046742065.1 Oratosquilla oratoria
TGTATGTATGTATGTATGTATCTATGCGGGTATATATATATATATGTATATATATATATACATAAATATATATATGTATATGTATATATATATATATATATATATATATATATATATATGTATATGGTGTGTGCATTTGTTTATCTGCTTATGTGTTTCCTTGACTTGTTTGTCCATTTTTCAATATTATCTATGTCAATCATCATCAATTGGGGGCATACACCAGGGAGCGCGTTGCTTCACTCACTCTCCGAGCAAGCTCCCATGTAGCCACCCTATGTCAATATATTCATTTATTTTTCCATTATGTATAATCATTCATGTACTTTTTCCCTCACTTCTAAATTAGGTATCCAGCCTTGCTCTGCCACCATAATTTGATGGAGCTCGGCCACACAAGAGAAGAGCTTTGACCAATCTTGTTATGAAGGGATTGGGCTTTAAAGCTTCGTTTACACAGGGTAAGATGAGAGGTAAGTCGAGTGTGCAAGTTACTTGAACTGGAGAGAAAAGTGAGCAAGGACATATTGTTCACACAGGCCAAGTCAGACACAAGTGGCTGATGTGAACATTTACTTGCTCGCTTTGTTCTCCAGCTCAAGTGACTTGTGCACTTGACTCGCCTCTCCACTTGCACCGTTCATGTACATTTTTATGTACATGTTTGTGTATGCGTGCATATGCATGTATGTTTGTATGCATGCGTGAGGTGTGAGCGCTTGTGTGGTTGTGTGCGTGTGGGTGCGTTCGTGAGGGTGTTTTCGTGTGTGTGGGTATGTATTTGGGGTGAGGGGGTGCATGCGCAATATAGGTTTAAGGAAATTTTAAGTGTACATTTAAGTTACTTTTAAGATATCTTTAAGACCAAGCCTCTGCCCTCTAAATGCTGGAGTTTTACCTTCACGTGGTACTCCTGTTCCTACCGAAGTTACTCCATCGACCGAATGTCGAGCGGTATAACTCGTCACCCTGTGCCCTGGAGATCTCGGGGTTCTCGGAGCAGCAGGGGGCCCCAGAGGCAATCCGCTATGGCCCACCGACGTGTGGATACGCCCTGGCGCATTACACACCCTGTCACACTGTCTTGTGGGTTACCCTTGAATGAGCAAAGGATACAGGGAGTAAACCCCGAGATAAACACCAGTGGTAGCGCCCAGCAAAAGGCAAGGCCCAATAGACCGAGCACTTGGCAGGCTCCTGCAACCCTCTTCAGTAGGCGTTCGTATGGATCTCTCTTGCCATCGTCATATGCTAAGATTGGCCATAGTATGTGGGAGGCAGGATTGCGCCACCTGCCACCTGCTTTAATATATCATATGCGCAGGATTCTGTTCTGCAATCCTTTCATCATCACCATCATCATCACACCCGACAAGTCTTGCGGTGATGGGGATGGAGCGGTAGGCACAAACTGTAGGTGCGTTTGGAAGTGTCTAGCCCCTACCTGCACGTAGGCGGCATGAGGTAGATGGTCGTCGAGGGATGGGGTCAAGTGGCAGCCCTCTTCGGCAGCTTCCCACGTGACGAGCAGTCCCCGCAGTGCTCCCTCAATCCGGGGAGGGATCTAGAAAAGGTGATCTATACTGTCCGCTTCACCATATCCGGATAGTCAGCTGCAGGCTATCAGGACACCTCTTTTATGCAGCCAACTAAAGAATAATAAAGGAACCTTACAGATTGCGACCTGGAACATTAGGACCTTGCTTGACATTGATGTCAACCCTCGTCCGAGGAGAAGAACTGCATTGGTGGCCCACGAACTTAGCCGCTACAATATCGACATTGCAGCTCTTAGTGAAACATGATTGAATGGTGAAGACTCACTCTCTGAAGAGGGGGAAGGGTACACCTTCTTCTAGAAAGGCCTCCTGGAAGATACACGACGACTCTACGGGGTAGGTTTTGCAGTCAAAACCTCTCTGCTGCGCCAAATCCCTAATACAACCGTAGGAATCAGTGAGCATCTAATGTCATGGAGAGTACCTCTGAGCAAAGGAAAGCACATCACCATCATAAATACCTATGCTCCTATTCTTGCTGCAAAGGATTATGTAAAAGAGGAGTTTTATAATTCTCTTAACGAGTGCCTACAAGCAATCCATCGCACCGATAGAGTTTTCCTTATGGGTGACTTCAATGCAAGAGCTGAACGAGAGCATGACATCCGGCCAGGCGTCCTGGGAAAGCATGGAGTTGGTAAAGCCAATGACAACGGATATAGACTCCTTGTACCTTGCTCCGAACACCAACTACACATTACCAACACCAATTTCCAGCTGAAAACTAAACACAAGAATACATGGAAGCACCCATGATCTGGCCATTGGCACCAGCTAGATCATATAATAATCCGAGAGTCGGACAGAAAAGAGGTTCTCATAACCAAGGCAATGAGAGGTGCAGACTGCTGGATAGACCACCGATTAATCCGCTGCAAGATCCGCCTTGAAATTCGACCTCAGCAACGACGTGCGCCACCCACTAAAAAGCTGAATATCGCTTCCCTTGCAGATGCTGAATTCTACGCGCAGTTCCACGGCAATGTTGTAGATAGCCTTATGCAGCATGATCACTTAGGAACCAAATGGATTCGCCACTCTGACTTATACAAATGTGCAGTGGGCACTCTAGGGTTCAAGCGAAAACACTATTAAGACTGGTTTGACCAAAACTCCTCTCACATTCACCAACTTTTAGAGGAAAAAAAGAAAGCTCATGATGCCCATCTAAAAAATCCCCAGTCCAGTGCTTTGAAAAATCGATTTACCAACATCAGAGCAGAGGTGTAGGGGGACTTGAGGCAAATGGAGAACGAATGGTGGAAGCCAGGGCAACAGAACTGCAACAATATGCCAAAAGCAACAACTCACACGGCTTTTACAATGCAGTCAAGACCATCTACGGTCCAAAAAGGCAGAGCAACCATCCAGTCAGAGCAGCAGATGGAACCACACTGCTGAAAAGCAATGAGTAAATTACCTCCAGATGGGCTGAACATTTTAATACCCTTCTTAATCAGGTAAATCCCATCATACCTATCATATTTGACAGCCTACCCAATCTTTCCACCATGGACTCTCAAGACAATCCACCAGAAATGGGAGAAGATCTAAGAGCTATCAGCGAGCTAAAAAATAACAAAAGCCCAGGGCCAGATGGGATCCCAGCAGAGCTCTTTCAACAAGGAGGCTACCTACTAAAAGTTAATCTCCACAAACTTATCAGCGAGGCCTGGACGACTGGGGAGTTACCTCACATATTGAAAGATGCTGATATCATCACCCTCTATAAGAAGAAGTGAGATAGGGCTAACTGTGGCAATAGCAGGAACATATCACTCCTAGCGGTGGTCGGTAAAATTGTTGCTAAGATCATGCTTTCTCAGCTTATGGATAAAATAACCGAAACAAACCTCCCGGAGAGCCAGTGTGGCTTCCGTAAACATCGTAGTACCACAGACATGGTGTTCTGCCTGCGCCAGCTGCAAGGGAAAGCCAGGGAACAAAAGAAAGATCTTTTTTATCCCCTTCATCGATCTTACGAAGGCTTTCGACACAGTAAACCTCCCCCTTATATGGTTGCTTCTCAAAAAGATGGGAGTCCCTCCTAATTTTCTCTCTGTGCTCAAAGGCCTACATGAAGGGATGTAAGCACAGGTTCAAGTATGCGGCACACTCTCAGAACCGTTTGAAATAAAGGTTAGAGTTAAGCAGGGCTGTGTCCTTGCACCCACTCTTTTTAACATCTTTTTACTTGCCCTAATAAAGTTCACTCATGTCACCCTGGGAAGAGATGTTGGCATAAGTATTCAACACCGGTTAGATGGCAGCCTTTTTAACACCCGACGCCCGTACGCCATAACTAAAGTCTCTTCCACGCAGGTAATAGAACTGCAATATGCTGATGACTGTGTCATTGTTGCGTATGACGCCGATGATCTGTAGAATATTCTTGATGTCTTTTCTTCCACTTATACTGCCATGGGTCTCAGAGTCAATACCTTAAAAACAGAAATACTTGTTCAAACTATACATCCACCTGAAACACCTCACCTTTTTCTCGTCAATGGAGAACCCGTTAAAACAGTAGAACATTTCATGTACCTCGGTAGCGTCGTCCACTCAGACTGCTCAGTGGACCTGGATATCCAAAGAAGAATTAATCTTGCCTCCACTGCCTTTGGCCGCCTCAGAGACAGAGTCTTCTCAAATAACAACCTCAGAATAGACACCAAGGCAGCAGTATATAAAGCCGTATGTATATCCTCCCTACTTTATGGCTCAGAAACTTGGACTACCTATCCGCACCCTGGAGAATTTTCACACCAGAACGTGCTACCTTTCACACCAGAACGTGCTACCTTTCACACATCCTCCCCAGTTGAGAGTATATACCATCCATATAAAAAAGAAAATACTTTTTCATGGTATGTAGTACATGTACATCATAGAAAAGAACGAAGGGATACATTATCTTTCTTTATATGCTTTTAATTTCAGAATAAAACGGGTAAACATAAATTCATACTCTTCTCAGTGGGTTTCATACATCCCAGAGGCCTATCCATGTATCCTCTAGTCATGAGAGTAAGAGACCTGAGGAACTAGGGAACATTATGCACTGACTATGCCTGTGTACAAGTATTTAAAAATAACTTCTGTAATTGAACAGCAACACACCTGACAATTGTTCTGCGGAACTCTCAATGCCAAGCCACCATAAAATGGGGAAAAATAATATTTCTTATACATATAGTCAACAGATTATCCTGAATATTCATTGTAAAGGCTATCTTTTATAACCTGACATTATGAGCATAGGAATTCCTGAGTATCATGAGGTTTTGCTGGAAGAAAGTTGTTGTCAAAGGTGAGCAAAGTTCATGAATCCTTTTAATCAATCACTCAATCAATTCAACCATCCTGAATCCACTGCTAAACAAAGGCCTCTTTTATAGCATTCCATGATTCCCTGACCTCACCAACCTCTGCCACGTCACTCCGGCAAACTTCTCTATATCGTCTCTCCACCTTCTGTCTGGTCTTCCTCTTCCACGTTTCCTATCTTGCGGCATCTATTCAATAACACACTTGCTCCATCGCTCATCAGTCGTTCGCGCTATCTTACCTGCCCAATTTCACTTCCTCTCTTTCATCGCTTCCACAATTATCTTTCACTCTAGTCTGATCTCTTACCCACCTTGCTCACTTTCCAACCAACTGTAATACGCCTTTTATTTTCATTATCATTATCTTTGGTCACTTTCACCATCTGGCCTAAATAATTATACTCTAACTTTTTCAAGACTCTCACCATCGATTATAATCTTTTATTTTATCTTGAACTTTCATGTTGAAAATTACTTTGATTTTACTTTGATGAATTCTCAAACATACTTTGAGACTTGGTAATGCTCAATGACAAACAAACTGTATTGACACAGAACATCCCAAGTTGAAGGTTTCTGAGAAATGGTTAACACACAAAACCAGCTAGCCACAAGAACAAACAGACGGTGTTATTGAAAAATTACCTGAATGCACATTGAACTTCCTGGCATGAGCGTTTCTTGAATATCACTATTACATAGCGTCTTTCTATATGTTTGCATAGGAACTTTCATTCTTCATGGAGAACAGAAAGCTCATCGCATTCACGAACAGCACAAAGGATTGTATCAAACATGTTATTCACAGAAATATAATATGTGAACATATTCTCGCAATCCTGCTTTGAGAATGTAATTTCAAAGGAATGCACCCGGATGCCGTCATGGATTTTTGCATGCCAGTACATATCCAGCCTTTTAATTGCATTATCAAAGACCCTACGTTCCTTGTCTTCTTTTTCCTCTGCACTTAAATATGATTATTGGTGCACAGGCACCTCTGCAGGAAGATGATCTGGCAGTGAAACCCCTGCCGGCTATCTTGAGCAAGAGGTCAACAGATGTTCGATAGGATTAAAACGTAAGAGTTGTGGGGACATACAAACCGCCACCAGCATATTAAGTTCATGGTCCGTCCACAATCTCCGCAGAAAGAATTCATTAATACTGGACTTCGATTTCCAGTCAGCCCCGCCATCCATAACAAGTACAAGAACAGATATCTTCAAAGTATTTTTAATTTTTTAATATTCAAATAATTTACGTGATCTAGAATTATAGTTGATATATTTTTCAAACACCGTTTATATATAAACGTACAGAGGTCCAGTAGCAGGCAGCTTCCATGTTTCCCTACCAAGCTTATCAGTGATTTTCTCAAAGTCACAAGAACATAAGAACATAAGAATGAAGGAGACTGCAAGAGACCATCAGGCCTACACTAGGCAGCTCCGTATCCATCACCACCTGTCATCCCCATCCATAAAGTTGTCTAATCGTTTCTTAAAACAACTGATAGTTTCAGCGCTTACTACATGCTTACTAAGTTTATCCCATTCGTCGACCACCATATTAGTAAACCAATTCTTGCCTATTTCCTTTTTAAATCTAAATATGTCCAGTTTATAACCATTACTGCGAATCCTGCCCTGTTGTTTTAATATGATGACCTTGTTGCATCACCCTTGTTAAAGCCTTTGATCCACTTGAACACCTGTATTAGATCACCCCGCACTCTGCGTCTTTCCAGAGAGTGTAAGTTAAGGTGCCTAAGCCTCTCTTCGTGAGGCAAATTTCTGAGTCCATGTATTATTTTGGTCATTCTTCTCTGTACTGATTCTAATGAATTCATGTCCATTCTGTAGGACATTTCTCAAGCCTAAGTAGCCATCTGGTTCAATCAAATATCCGCAGAGTGGGAAATCATGATCTTTATTATTATGTTTGTCCCATTCCATAAAGAAAACGCTCAATTGACGATAGCGAGAAACAGCTTGACCACCAGTGTGGATTCTGGCCTTGCTGTACCAGGAATATGGTGGATTTTTTACATTTCATACATTTCATGAACATTTCTGATAACAGTAAAATATTCATTAACATATCGGATCTCAGAACTGACATCAGAAGTTTTCATGCCAAGCATAACATCCAGGCAGTCTTGGTGTCTGGTTGCCAAGCATTGTTCGTCCGTGCTGGCTTCAGTAGATTATAAATTTTGGAACGTTATATATTTTCCAATTCTGCAACATTTGCCAAAACATGCTGACGAATGTCCTCCACATGAAGTGCCCGTGCCCTCCCTAGGTCTGATATGAGCTGCGAATCCATGAAGTCGTAAGAATTCCATCCTTGTGACCAAAAATTCAGGATTTTTTTTTTCCCCAGTGGGACAGGCCCTCTTTTATCTTAAATAAAAACACCCTCTGGTGGTTACTGTTCACCCAAATTTGATTTATTCTCTGTGGTATCAGGTTCATTTTTACGCAAGTAAATAGAAAACAAGTAGTATACAATGTTCGGGTAAAAGTGCACCTCAGTGTAATAAAAAAAAAAAATAGCAACTGATACACAACGTCAGATACATCCTTTTCAGAGATTCCATAGTGACTGATTAAAGTCTCAGGGGGTATTCTACAAAGTCCAATATGATGCATGGTATCTTTGATGGTAGGTAACACGAGAAGCTACTCAGATGATAATGGACATATTTTTGCATCAGTTTCAATCACATTTTTTCACAGTATCCTCTCAAGAAAGTCCCCCCAAAATATGACGATAATAATTTGTACTAATTTTGTCCGGTGAGCTTGTTGAACTTCTGCTCCTGTGCCATGATGCGTGACTGGAAAAGATGTGGACTGTGTATCCATCGTTCTGATTAATTTCATTGGGCAAGATTTCAATTGGACAGCCAAGTTTCTAGTCAGAACCTTGATACTGGATAACCCAAGTTTCTCACGTAATTTTTTAATTAAAATTATTATTTTTTATTAATCCAACTGAACTTTAGACGTTGGTTTTGAGAATTGTGTACCATTCTCATACTTTTTTTTTTAGCATGTTGCATTCCTTGTAGAATGTTGCCACTGATGTCATGGCTCGCATGAACTTGGGATATGTCTTCACCTCCTCAGTGAACAACTTCTCAAAGGAGATCCCATAAGAGGTTTAGAAAAAAGAAGTATCATCTAGTTGTCCATTCAGGGTATTATTTTCTCTGGCCTTGTCATCCCTCAAAGCTTCTGGAGCAGTAGTAGTAGCAGTAGTTTGAGTATTCAAAACATGAAAAATTTTCACTGCCGAATGGCTGTCTCTATGTTTAATAACAGCAGACCCATGTCCATGAGTAGGCCTATGAAATGCATTATTCTGGAAAGAAAAAGCACACGAATTTCACAAATTATGAACTGGTGTTTACACTGAGCAGGCGAGTCTGCTATAGGTAGGCTATGCCTCAAATTCTATGGAAAATCCTGTTCTTCATGCATCATGAAGTAGGCCTAGGCCTACTTGTTATACATGTAGGCTCCCGTATATCATGTACATGATGTAGTACGCATGCCGAGGCATATTCATCTCTACTGTTACGGTGTTTACACGTATACAATTTTATTACAATCACCCCTGCAATGTTTTGCTTTTGCTTTGGGTGGTAAAGGTTGCATTTTGTTACCTCGTAAAAACAGCGCAAAGTTTTATATTGCTTTAGAAGATTAGGCATGGTTATTTTGATACATTGTTATGAAAAATAATAATGAATGTGGTGAAGCGTTATTAGATGTATAAAAAAATAATGTGTAATTGGCTAGGGAGTACCATTTTTACGTCTGGGTAGGTTGATACATGTGGATCGAATGACCAGTCAGTTCAGTCAGAGTGACTGAGGTTGCCAACTGAGTCCTGGAAGAGGAAGGTGTCGGTCTGTTGTGGTGGCCACTTCTATTCATAATATATATAAATGATATAGACCATGGACTAAAATCTACTGTTTCCAAATTTGCTGACGATACAAAACTGTGCGGAATGGCAAAAGATCACTTAAATCAGTTAGATATTCAAGAAGATTTAGATCAATTACAGCAATGGTCTGAAAAGTGGCTAATGAAATTTAACACAAGTAAATGCAAGGTAATGCACATAGGTAAAAATAACAGTGAGTATGATTACAAGTTATTTAGAAATTCGTTAACAAAAGTGAATAGTGAAAAAGATCTCGGCGTAATTATCAGTAATGATCTCAAATCATCCAAGCAGTGTATTTCAGCCTCTGAGAATGCAAATAAGATGTGGTACTGATTGCGCGATCTTTTGACTTCAAAAGTCTATCACTCATTAACAAGCTATATAAATCGTTAGTTCGTCTACCTTTGGAATATGATGTTTCCGTATAGTCACCGAATCTCATTAAAGACATTGACAGACTGGAAAAAGTACAACGGCGAGCTACAAAACTGATTCCAAATATAAGAAATAAATCATACGAAAATCGACTAAAGCATATGAATCTGTTTTCCCTAAAAAAGCGCAGACTTAGAGGTGACTTGATACAGGTCTTTAAAATTCTAAAGGGAATTGACAACATCAAAAGTGAAAAAAAAATTCACACTGAATGAGAATCAGACAAGAAACAATGGTCTCAAACTGTCCGGATATAGATTCACTTTAGAAGTGGGTAGAAACAACTTTGCCAACCGTGTAGTTAATGAATGGAATAAACTTCCTGCAGAAGCAGTGCAATGTAGTTCATTTCGAAGCTTTAAGAATCATTTAGATAAACACCTAAGCAAGATGCTGTAATGATTATAATTTTTTTTTCATTTGTCTGTTTGATTCTCATTTGTTATTAGTTGTATGTCAATTTATTATTATTTACTATTTACCTGTTTGTTTATTATGTAACTATACCTATGCATTTATTTATGTATTTCATTTGTTATTTACATTATTATAGTTTATATTTATTCATTTATTATTATTGTGATTTTTTTTTTTTTTTTACAATTCGGTCTCGAAGATGATCAGAGTTAGACTGTTCTTGGAAGATAGTCCAATTGGAGGAACCGGTGAAGACTTCTGAGAGTTAGAGGTCTGAGTGGTGAGACTGAAGAC
>NC_134819.1:4185468-4200468 GCF_046742065.1 Oratosquilla oratoria
AGAGGAGAGAGAGAAAGAGAGAGAGAGGAGAGAGAGAAAGAGAGAGAGAGAGAGAGAGAGAGAGAGAGAGAGAGAGAGAGAGAGAGAGAGAGAGAGAGAGAGAGAGAGAGAGAGAGAGAGAGATATGGAATTCTGAGTACTCCCTTACCGGCCCAATCAGTTGTCCTTTCTGACACAAATGGCCATATGTGGCCATATTCTTATTCCTCACCAGAGGTTTAGGCACCTTAACTTACACTGTAGTAACAAATAATGCGGGATGATCTAATAGAAGTATTGAAATGGGTCATGGGGGCTTTAGTAATAGTGACGAAGGGAAGATTATAATATCAAGACAGCAGCGCAGGACTCTTAGTAATGGATTTATATTGGATAAATTTAGGTCTAAGAAGGAAATAGACAAGAGCTAGTTTACGAATAGAGTAGTTAAAAAATGGAACAGATCTTGTAACCATGTATTGAGCGTTGAAACTGTTGGTTGTTTTAAGAGATTAGATGATTTTATGAATAGGGACTATAGGTGGTAAGGGATATGGAACTGCCTTGTGACATGGAATTGCCTTGTGTAGGTCTTATTGCCTCTTGCAGTTTCCTTCACTTTTACGTTTTTATGTTCCTATGTTTTTAAGTCTGCAAGTAAGAAAAAGGTAAAGCCTTGGGAATGATAAAGGAGGAATACAAGGTGAACAACAGCAACTAAACATAATAAACGTTAAAAACTTGTTCGGTATTTCTCTATGAAACTTATTTCTGAACATAAAGTATGATACGCGCCTCTGGTCCATAGGGATTCAGTAAAGTTTTAAAAGCTAGAATAAGCCTAATTTCTTACTTTCGTCGTTGACATAACCGTCTTCAGTTCCACTAATCAAATGCCAACTCCTTTCCTTTATCTCTTAAGACTCCCATTTCCAACTCCTTCTCTATTGTTAAAAGTGAAAAAGAGAGGAACAAGAAGAGGAAAGAAGAGAGAAATAGGGAGGAGAGTTGCTGAAGAGAGGTCTTCTGCTGTGAAGTGAGAGAAAATGAGTATTATTGAATCTCACGCCATCCAACTAATAGCTTCTCGTTTTCTTCACATTTTTCCTCCATCTTTTCCCCTTCTTCTTTTCTCCTCTCACCTACTCTTTACTGAGATATACCTCCTCCTTTTCTTCCCACACCTTCCTCCTCCTCGTTTTCTCCTCTTCCCTCTTCATAGGGCCTCCTCAGGTCAAGCTTCTTTCACTTAAAGGCCTCGTTTTATTGGACGAGAGCTCTTTAACTCCAACCTTTCTCACCTCTGTAACCGAAGCCTATTTAAAACCTCTTCTTTTTATTTCCCTCTTTCTGCCCAGTCCCCCATCCTACCTTCCAAAAGTCGAATAACAAAACCACAACCGCCCCCACCTCCCACATCCCCACATGTCCACCACATCCTGGTCCTACTGCTCCTTTTTCTTCGTCTCAGGTTTCTCCTCATAGTCTTTATCCTCCTTTACTTTTTATTGGTCTATTCAAGCCAATTACATAACAGCTGGACATCAAATAATGTCGTATCCTCTTTCCTTTTTTTTTTTTTTTTTTTTTTTTTTTGCAGGGGGGAGTGGTCGGAAAGTGTGTGTGGGGATGGGAGTACTTGTTTCTTGTCCTTTTAAATTTTATCTTTAGGACCTTCATCGTGACCTTTGTCGTCCGTTCCTTCACCTTTTAACTTCATGGGTGTTGCTGTTATTATTGTTGTTAATGTTATTTTTCTCATACTATTTACTCCGATATATTCACTCGTCTATTTCTGCCTTTACTTCTAATTCTTCCTTTCAATCTTCAGCATCTTTCCTTTGTTTGTTCTTATCTTTCTCCTCGTCTTTATTTTTCTTTTCTTTATCTTCTTTTCCAATTCCCCTCCATCCACCATTGTCACAGCTCATTGACGTTCCTCGATGTGTGTTTGATGATATCACTGTGGGTCTGAGTCTGAGTCTGATTCCCATAGATTAGAATTAAGATTTCTTTCTTTTCAATTATTGCTGTACTTCTTTGAATGAATGTCTCAATGTTCCGTATATCTTGATTCTTACAATTGGCCTGTTACACAGTCTTGGTTCTGTGATCAATATGCAGGGAGGTTTGAACAAAGAATCTGGTATTTGGGATATTTATGTTTCTGAAGAAAAGTATATTTGCGACAAGAAGGGATACTAGTCTAAAGATGATATTGGATGTTCTGGTTCGTAAAGTCTTGCGAAAGGATTTGTGTTCTTATTTAAACTGAAAATAGTTCTCCGATCTCAAAAGCTGGCGAGTGATGGAGGGAGGGAGTGATGGTCATGTCTCTTTGTCACGTATTTATTTTTCGTTTTTCTTTTGTTTTTTATATTTCATCCTCTTTAGCATCCTTTACTTTTTCTCGGGCTATTCAGGCCAATTACATAACAACTGGACACCAAACAATGTCGTGTCCTCTTTCCCTTTTTTTTTGGGGGGGGGGGGGGGAAGTGGTCGGAAAGGGTGTGTATTTTTTACATTTTCATATTTTTCTAATCTTTATAGGGGCTTCCTCGTGCTCTATTCTTAAATTGTTTGTTTGTTTGCTTTTGCCTGCTCATTTATTTTTCTGCGAGACAACTTGGCCTCTGTGCTTATTCAGGACTAAATGCAAGATTTCTCTGCTTTCCTTCTACTATTGTCTTAGCCTAGGTGCCTCCTTCATTTCTTAAGTTGATTTGAATAGGAGTTACAGGCTTGGTTTTGTAAGAACCTCAAAGTCACTTTGCTTTGCTCCCACAGTTGCTATGGGCCCAGGCCCCTTTTCTGGCCAAGTGTTTCACACTTCGAAGGCGAGCTGGTGATCTTTATCTCCTGGTGACAGATAGGAAGCTCTGTGAATTGTTCATGGGGGATGGTCATACGTTGCAGAGATCACTGCATTCTGGTCACGGGCTTAAAGGAAAGATCACTTCCTTTGCCATATCCATCGTGGGCCACTCCTGCAAGGATGTCATTTAGGGGAAAATCCGAACATGTCTGATTCCCCGGCTGGTCCCTGGTGCCTCCTGAGCCAAGTGAAAATTTTGGCAAACTCTTCAGAGGGGCAAATTGGGCCAGACCTTGCGTCCAGGTGAGAGAATCATACCCCAGAGGTCCCGAGGTCTGAGCTTGCTGGGACTAAAGGCGTGTGTGCGAACTTAGTTAAGTCCGAGGTTTCGGCCTTTTTTTCTGCTCTTTGAGGCTGCAAATTTAAATTCAGCTGTCCGTGCGTGATATCCACGCCGGACCACGTGGCTCTCGAAGAGAATTGCTAGAGAAGTGCCACATCAAATCAAACAATAAAAGGTGCTCGCCCATCCCCGTCTCCCTTTCCCCTCCTCTCCCCTCTCCTCTCCTCTTCTCACCATTTCCTTTCTTCTCCTGTCCTCTTCTCTCGCTCTCCCCAAAATCTTTCTTTTTTTAGGACCACCCAATGCCTAATCCGCTCCCGCCTTTCAGTTTCTTTACCCTACTACTTTTAAACCTCCGCTCATCCTTACTTTCTTGGCTCAGTCATTCCACTTATCCCTCCTATTACCCTCCCTCCCAACTTTTCAGTTTCAGTTTTCCGTTATCACTTTTTATTTATTATTTTGTAGCTATCGTTACCAGGCGAAGGTGTTGTTGCCGTTTCCGTTACCATTTCCGGTAGCACCAGTTACCAGCAGTCTGGCTAGCAGGCAATCTGTCTTGTTAGTGGGTGGCAATCCGGTTGGGTAGCCGGCTGGCTAGTGGGTCGCTATCCGGGTATAGTCGGCTGCCTAGCGTGCGGCAATTCCGTTGGATTGTCGGCTATCAAACAGGCACTAAAACAACAGCTAGGTTAACTATCCAACCAGCTATATAGTCGGGTTACCATCTCCTAGCCAGCTTGACTGCCATCTGCTATCCAGTCATTGCCTTCCGCTAGCCAGCCAGATATCCAACCATACTGCCGCCGGCTATCCTGTTGGCGGTGTCCCTACCCTCAACGATCTGGAGGCTCTAAGTATGGACAGGCGTCAGAACCACGACAAACATGTGTCGTCAAAATATGTGTGATAAACTTTTTTCTTACAACACTTATTTATATTCTTTGGCTCTTTACACTTTGAATATACATTTATGTATACCTATATGTTCCAGTCCGCTCGTGACCTCAGCTTCCAGTCCGCTCGTGACCTCAGCTCAGTCCGCTCGTGACCTCAGCTCAGTCCGCTCGTGACCTCAGCTCAGTCCGCTCGTGACCTCAGCTCAGTCCGCTCGTGACCTCAGCTCAGTCCGCTCGTGACCTCAGCTAGAGACCTCGTTTTTCTGCACAGACACCAGCTAGCGAATACCTGTGAATTTTATATCTCCGAATAGTGTTAAGTGATTGTGTTGTGTTTTTGTAATTGTATACGTATAGCGCTATACAGTTACAGATATAATATAAAGTGCAGGGTTCTATTTAATTTCAAAACAGTTTTCTGTTACCGTACTCCAAAGGTAGGAGAAATAGTATAAGGCAAGCAGAGTAAGCTTCGCGTATTTAGTTTATTAGAGACCGCTTTGATTTTTGTTGTTGTTGATTTGTATTTTCTCTTTGCCGTTTTTATTGCTAAAGGGGGAGCGAAATGGCTTGTGAAGGTTGCGTGAACCTAGAGGTCCGTCTCAGGATGTGTGAGGAGGAAATTCGGCTTCTCAGGAGTGCGCTCCGTGAGAAGAGTGAACCCTCCCCACAACCCAAAGAGCGTTCCACTTCTTCACCTACTGTCACTGCCATGAGCGAGTGGCGCTCCGTGGGGTCCCGTTTGTCGAGCCCGCGTTCGGTAGAAGTGTGCCCTGTGGAGCAACCGCTGGCTCTAGTCAATCGTTTTGCTCTACTGGAGGATGAAGTGGCTGAAAACCAGGAGTTCTTGGTGGTGGGGGACTCCATGGTTCGAGGCTATGACGACATCCTGCAGCGAAAGACTAAGCGACGTTGCAAGCTTGTATGTCAACCGGGCCGTGGAATCGTTGATTGTACCCGGTCCATCAGGGAGCAAGGACGGAAGAACACGGTTACGATTGTTCATACGGGAAGTAACGATGTAGGTAGGGTGAGATCAGAGGAGCTTGTTCGGAATTACAAGGTCCTCCTTCAGGAGATGAAGGAACGTGGGAGCCGTCACGTAGTCTGTGGGATCCTCCCGAGGATCTACGCAGGTTCGTGTTGGAACAGTAGAGCCATAGGGATCAATGATAGGATATCGCAGTTGTGCACACAATTGGGATACCACTTTCTTGATCCTTGGTATCTCTTTTCTAGGCGCCATGACCTTTACGCTTCTGATGGGATCCACCTTACCCGCAGAGGCAAAGATGTTCTTACAAACCTCATTGTGGGAGTTTGTAATGAACTAGCTCCTTTTTTAGGGTAGAAGGCCAAAGGGAAGGGGAAATAGAATGTACTTGGGAAAACAGTGTAGAGTATAGCATTAATGTAGAACAATGTACCAGTATAGGACAAAATATAATTTTAGGATTTAATGTCGCTAGAGGACGAAATGTCACATTAGGATATAATGTCATAGGACAAAATGTCACAATGGGATGTAATGACAGTGGAGGACAAAAGATCACGATGGGAAGTAATGATAGTGGAGAACAAAATATCACGATAGGATGTAATGATAATGGAGGAGAAAATATCACGGTAGGATATAATGTCATTGAAGGCCAAAATGTAATTTTAGGAAGGGATACCGGACAGAATGTCAATGAAGGCCAAAATATCATGATAGGATGTAATGTCGCTAGAGGACGATATGACACATTAGGATGTAATGTCATAGGACAAAATGTCACAATGGGATGTAATGACAGTGGAGGACAAAAGATCACGATGGGAAATAATGATAGTGGAGAACAAAATATCACGATAGGATGTAATGATAATGGAGGAGAAAATATCACGGTAGGATATAATGTCAGTGAAGGACAAAATATAATTTTAGGAAGAGATACCGGACAGAATGTCAATGAAGGCCAAAATATCAAGATAGGATGTAATGACAGTGGAAGACAAAAGATCACGATGGGATGTAATTATAGTGGAGGAAAAAATATCACGGTAGGATATAATGTCACTGGAGGACAAAATATAATTTTAGAAAGGGATGCCGGACATAATGTCACTGAACGATGGGAGGCCGGCGTGAATCACGGTGACGTAGGGGGACAAACTGTACAAAATAGATCGGATGACCGTAATCAACCAGATGTCCGTGATGGGGGAAATTTTAATTTTGATAGGAGAAATGTTAATGAGGCATTGAATGTCAATGAAGGACCAAATAATAATAATATAGAGCAAGGCATAAATAAAAAACAAAATGATAATATAAGACATGATATTGAAACTCAAAATGTGGCAAAAAGAAATAATCACGAGTTTCTTAAAACTATGTACTTTAATGCTCGTAGTATTAGGAACAAATTTCAAGAAATACAGGCGTATGTCAAAAGCGAAAATCTCGATATGATAGGAATAACTGAGACATGGTTAAATGGTACAGAGTTCGAAGCTGAATTTAATATTGCGGGATTTAAACACTTTCATCAGGATAGAAACCACAAGAAAGGTGGGGGTGTTCTATTGTACGTTAAAAACAATGTTCATGCTTGTGTTTTAGAGAAAGTGAAACAGGATGCATATGACAGTTTGTGGGTTGAGTTAACCCTAACAAATGGACAAAAACTGAATATAGGTGTAATATATAGGCCAAAGACATTATCATTAGCAGACGACAAACTGTTATTTCAAGAACTGTCTAGTTTCTGCAACCGGGATTTATTGATAATGGGTGATTTCAATTTTACTGACATTGATTGGATGACCCTTGAACATGGCCATATAGGTAGTCGCTTGATTGATTTTCTTGGTGACAATTACTTAATTCAGCATGTAAAAGAGCCCACAAGATATGGAAACTTGCTCGATTTATTGATCACTAGCCGCGAAAGCATGGTAACTGATGTAGAAGTCGGTGAATCTGTTGCAAATAGCGATCACAATTTAGTCAGATTCAAACTCCTAAACAATTTTAGAATAGATACTTGTGCTTCTAAAATACCCGATTTCAGTAAAGCTCAGTTCATAGAACTACGTCAGGAGCTTCAGCTTACAGATTGGGAGGCAAAATTAAACGAAAGGCCTGTAGATCAGATGTGGGAAATATTTCAAAATACGCTCACTAAGATGATTCAAACTTACATTCCTTTTAAGGACAGACGTCCCCCAAATCAGGCTCGCCCAAAGTGGCTCGACAAAGAAACTGAAAAAAAGTATTGCTAAAAAGAGACAGGCTTATAAGAAATATAAGTGCTCGGGTGCATCTAATGACTATGAAAGTTATGTATCAATACAGAGAGATTTAAAAAAGACAATAAGAAAAAGAAAACGACAATACGAAATGAACATCGCTGATAAATCCAAAGAGAATCCCAAAGAATTCTATAGTTACATTAGAGATAAAAAGGTTGTTAGGAATCACATTGGTCCACTATTATCTGCTGACGGTCAACTTGAATATTCAAATGAAGGAATGTGTAATATCTTAAACAATTATTTTAGCTCGGTATTCGTAAACGAAACACCTCAAAGTGAATTCCAAACTGAAACCTGTGTAAAGTCTGGGGTAAACTTACTCACTACGGTAAATATAACAAAAGAAAAAATTAAAAGGTGTATAGACAAACTCAAAGTTAATAAAACACCAGGGCCTGACGGTTGGCATCCAAGAATCTTAAAGGAAATGAAAAATGAGATTGTTGTTCCATTAGAAATTATTTTCAAGAAATCCATCATATCCGGAGATGTCCCAAGAGAATGGAAGCTAGCTAACGTTACTCCCATATTCAAAAAAGGTGACAAAAAGAAACCAAATAACTATAGGCCTATAAGTTTGACTTCGATCGTAGGAAAAATAATGGAAACTATCATCAGAGATGATATCGAATATCATTTAGAAAGTAACCGTTTGATAAATGATAGCCAGCATGGTTTCAGACGGAAACGTTCTTGCGTGACTAACTTACTCGAATTCTACAACACAGTTATCTCGAATTATGACAAAAGAAACAATATAGATTTAATATATCTAGACTTTGCAAAAGCTTTTGATACCGTCCCACACGAAAGACTACTTACTAAATTAGCTTTGCATGGAATAAGTGGTAGCCTATTAGGTTGGACTAGTAATTGGTTGAAAGGTCGAAAACAGAGAGTTGTTTTAAATGGAAAAACTTCTGGATGGAAAAATGTTGCAAGTGGAGTTCCTCAGGGTTCCGTTCTTGGGCCACTTCTATTCATAGTATATATAAATGATATAGACAATGGACTAAAATCTACTGTTTCCAAATTTGCTGATGATACAAAACTGTGCGGAGTGGCAAATGATCACTCAAACCAATTAGATATTCAAGAAGATTTAGATAAATTACAGCAATGGTCTGAAAAGTGGCTAATGAAATTTAACACAAGTAAATGCAAGGTAATGCACATAGGTAAAAATAACAGTAAGTACGATTACAAGTTATTTGGAAATTCGTTAACAAAAGTGGATAGTGAAAAAGATCTTGGCGTAATTATCAGTAACGACCTCAAATCATCCAAGCAGTGTATTTCAGCCTCTGAGAAAGCAAATAAGATTCTGGGATTGATTGCGCGATCTTTTGATTTCAAAAGTCCATCACTCATTAACAAGCTATATAAATCGTTAGTTCGTCCACATTTGGAATATGCTGTTTCCGTATGGTCACCGAATCTCATTAAAGACATTGACAGATTGGAAAAAGTACAACGGCGAGCCACAAAACTGATTCCAAATATCAAAAATAAATCATAAGAAAATCGACTTAAGCACATGAATCTGTTTTCCCTAAAAAAGCGTAGACTCAGAGGTGACTTGATACAGGTCTTTAAGATTTTAAAGGGAATTGACAACATCAAAAGTGACCAAATTTTCACATTGAATGAGAATCAGACAAGAAACAATGGTCTCAAACTGTCCGGAAATAGATTCAATTTGGAAGTAGGTAGAAACGACTTTGCCAACCGTGTAGTTAATGAATGGAATAAACTTCCTGCACAGGTAGTGCAATGTAGTTCAGTTCGAAGCTTTAAGAATCATTTAGATAAATACCTAAGTAAGATGCTGTAATGATTATAATTATTACAAAGGATTACAAAGGCAAAGCATGCCGACAGGAGACCTTTTGATCCATATCTAGGTCGGATGCAAAAAAAAAAAAAAAAAAAAAAAAAAAAAAAAAAAAAATCATATTAATAATAAATTAAAACTATACCAATGTAAATAACAATTGAAATACATAAATAAATGCATTGGTATAGTTGAATAACAAACAAACAGGTAAATAGTAAATGATAATAAATTGACATATAACTAATAATAAATGAAAATCAGACAGACAAATTATAACAAAACAAAAACAAATAATATAACATAAATTATAATAATTACAGCATCTTACTTAGGTATTTATCTAAATGATTCTTAAAGCTTCGAAATGAACTACATTGCACTACCTGTGCAGGAAGTTTATTCCATTCATTAACTACACGGTTGGCAAAGTTGTTTCTACCTACTTCCAAATTGAATCTATTTCCGGACAGTTTGAGACCATTGTTTCTTGTCTGATTCTCATTCAATGTGAAAATTTTGTCACTTTTGATGTTGTCAATTCCCTTTAAAATCTTAAAGACCTGTATCAAGTCACCTCTGAGTCTACGCTTTTTTAGGGAAAACAGATTCATGTGCTTAAGTCGATTTTCGTATGATTTATTTTTGATATTTGGAATCAGTTTTGTGGCTCGCCGTTGTACTTTTTCCAGTCTGTCAATGTCTTTAATGAGATTCGGTGACCATACGGAAACAGCATATTCCAAATGTGGACGAACTAACGATTTATATAGCTTGTTAATGAGTGATGGACTTTTGAAATCAAAAGATCGCGCAATCAATCCCAGAATCTTATTTGCTTTCTCAGAGGCTGAAATACACTGCTTGGATGATTTGAGGTCGTTACTGATAATTACGCCGAGATCTTTTTCACTATCCACTTTTGTTAACGAATTTCCAAATAACTTGTAATCGTACTTGCTGTTATTTTTACCTATGTGCATTACCTTGCATTTACTTGTGTTAAATTTCATTAGCCACTTTTCAGACCATTGCTGTAATTGATCTAAATCTTCTTGAATATCTAATTGGTTTGAGTGATCATTTGCCACTCCGCACAGTTTTGTATCATCAGCAAATTTGGAAACAGTAGATTTTAGTCCATGGTCTATATCATTTATATATACTATGAATAGAAGTGGCCCAAGAACGGAACCCTGAGGAACTCCACTTGCAACACTTTTCCATCCAGAAGTTTTTCCATTTAAAACAACTCTCTGTTTTCGACCTTTCAACCAATTACAAGCCCAACCTAATAGGCTACCACTTATTCCATGCAAAGCTAATTTAGTAAGTAGTCTTTCGTGTGGGACGGTATCAAAAGCTTTTGCAAAGTCTAGATATATTAAATCTATATTGTTTCTTTTGTCATAATTCGAGATAACTGTGTTGTAGAATTCGAGTAAGTTAGTCACGCAAGAACGTTTCCGTCTGAAACCATGTTGGCTATCATTTATCAAACGGTTACTTTCTAAATGATATTCGATAGCATCTCTGATGATAGTTTCCATTATTTTTCCTACGATCGAAGTCAAACTAATAGGCCTATAGTTATTTGGTTTCTTTTTGTCACCTTTTTTGAATATGGGAGTAACGTTAGCTAGCTTCCATTCTCTTGGGACATCTCCGGATATGATGGATTTCTTGAAAATAATTTCTAATGGAACAACAATCTCATTTTTCATTTCCTTTAAGATTCTTGGATGCCAACCGTCAGGCCCTGGTGTTTTATTAACTTTGAGTTTGTCTATACACCTTTTAATTGTTTCTTTTGTTATATTTACCGTAGTGAGTAAGTTTACCCCAGACTTTTCACAGGTTTCAGTTTGTACATGTATATTATTTGTTTTTGTTTTGTTATAATTTGTCTGTCTGATTTTCATTTATTATTAGTTATATGTCAATTTATAATCATTTACTATTTACCTTTTTGTTTGTTATTCAACTATACCTATGCATTTATTTATGTATTTTATTTGTTATTTTTACATTATTAGTTTTAATTTATTATTATGATTTTTTTTTTTTTTTGCATCCGACCTACATATGGATCAAAAGGTCTCCTGTCGGCATGCTCCGCCTTTGTAATCCTTTGTATATTCGAGTATATATATATATATATACATATATATATATATACATTTATATGTATATATACATATATATACATATATATATATATATATATATATTACATATACGTATACATATACATATACATAGACATATACATTAAAATATACATATACATATACATATACATATTCATGTACATGTACATGTACATGTACATATATATATATATTTATACATATATATATATACATGTACATATATATATATATATATATATATATATATATATTTTTTGCAGAAACCACCGGGAAATTGAAAAAAACAACAGATACCGAACGTTCGGTATCTGTTGTTTTTTTCAATTTCCCGGTGGTTTCTGCAAAAATATTTTATCACGTGTGTTTTGTGATTTCTTTGCATATATATATATATATATATATATATATGCATATATACAATACATACTTATATACGTGTGTATGTGTGCGTTTATACTTGTTTTCCGCCTAATCACTCCCGTCTAAGATTATGAAAATATACGCACATGTAAAAGGAGCATAAAAGCCTAACCATAATCGCCCTTGATAGCATTTTCTTTGTCATAAAGTCACGTTTTCTTTTGTTCAGCCGTGCAGCCTTACTAATTAAGGACATTTCCTTCCCCATAATGCTCAATTGTATGATGAAAACATCGTAGACTCGGTTTTAAGTCCTGCATAAGGATATGATAACGCAACCGTGTCAGAGAGTAAGTGATATAAATGATATAAATGCCCATTTCCGGGGCTCTGGAAGACGTGCAAGGAAACAGAGACACATAAGGTAAAGGTGCTACGCGCGCTTAACTGCTACTGAAACAGCATTTGATATCATCTTTATTGTTGCATGTGATGTAGCTTTGTTCCTTGATGTTTTGGAAAATCGAGAAAGACGATGAAAGAAAAAACGAAATTAGATGCTTAGCTGTAGTCCAATCCTTCACCTTGGCCCTACGTGTTAGAAGAGTTAGAGCAAGTGGTATATTCTAATAACTATAGTCGTTTCGGCATAAAAATAATGGATGCATTTGGAACGATGCCGTAGTCCAAGGGAGTGTTGTCACAGTTTTCCCTTACATTTCGTTCGCTACACTAAACAATAACAGTTTTTGACCGAATCTTTTCAAGAGCAGTGATAACACTATCTCAATTTTACCTCTCTCTAGCTTGCAGTAAACGTTCAACGGCACGAAATATTCGGTACTAAATATTACGTTGAAACGAACCTTATTTTTGTTGAAGAAAACAAGATGAGAATTTGCCTGAGACTTTCTAAGGGTGAAGGAATGAATAAGGAACTTTAGTGTTTTGTCTGTCTTTAATTTCATGTCCAGTGATCGCTGCCACAATCGAATTCTGAATGAAAACAGGTAGACTGTCAACATAGAAATGGGTAAGTTAGATATTTCCTTGTTCTACCGGTTCAATGGCAGTATTTTTTACGACTTTTTCAGTGTAGTATTGTGCAAGGACATTATCAACTCACTCCTTGTTGCATTTCCTTTTCAACCTATTAATTACAGCGTGTGGATGCGCGCTCATGCATGCGTGTATATACGAATGTATGCATACATACATGGATAAAATCAAATGAATGTAAAGTACATTAAATCCTCTATTCTTTCTTCAGAGTACAATGCAATGTAAGTTTGTGTGTATAAGCCGTGAGTATTGATTTAAACTAGATCGGCCGATTTAGATGCTTAAAACTGACTTGGTTCCATAAATCAATATAACAGTAAACTGGAGTTGATTTATTGTTTAGAAAATAGAAATTACTTCCCTTGATCTCTCTCCATACTTTACTTTACTCTTTAATCTCTTTTACTTTTTTTTACGTGTCTGTATTTGCCTCTTACTCAAAATAATTTTGTCATCAATCCAATTTCATAGATTCTACAATAACATAACAAAATAAAGTAAGACTCAATTACTCTATAGAAATGGTGCATAATATCTTAAAAGGGGGTCCAAATTGGTTTGGTGGACACATTTTTCAGGAAGAATTTGAGCTAAATGAAATTGGCTGTCAAATTTCTTTATATCCATTAGCCCTCTCGTACTTATACAACGATATATTTGGATAGAGATGTTATGTTATGGGTCAGGTTCGTGTATTAGTATAGACCAAATTAATTTCAACTCACCTGTTGTGTGTATATATAGATATATATTGTGTGAAGAATAAGACAAATCCTCTTGTGTTCATAGTAATTTCAATTCCTACTTGCACTTCAAAGGACTACCAATAATATACCTCCCTTTTAGTGGTCGCATAATTTTACAGGATCCCTTAGTCTTTAGCAGAACTCTAACGCATCCTATTGTTAAACCAACATGCCTTATGTATATCCAATCCATACATCTTACCCTTTTTGTATGCAGAGTGATTTCTGTACCTACTTGCGTTTCTTGAACTAACCAATAAAATATCTTCCTTTTAGCTGCTACATAATTCTTTATGGAGACAAGAAAAGAGCAGGGATTTGTGGAGAGATAAAGGAGAGCCGACGGCGCAGAACAATCCTTCCAGGTAGAAGAACACTACAGATGGACAATAAATTTGCCTCTACGGTCCCTCCTGATTGTGTGACTGTGGCCAGAGACAATACACATAACCTGAGTTTCGCGTCATTGAAGAGGCTTCTTGCCCGTTTCAGTGGTTCATAACCGTAAAGAGGGAACCATCAATTAGTTTATCATTATCGACTTTAAAGGAACCCACAGGGCAGTTTAATGTCACGAACTCCTTCCTAAAGATGCCTAGGACGGTGTCTCAAAACGAAGTACCTTTTGAACAAGGGAATTCAATGTATGTTATTGGTAGCTGCCGACAATCTATCTAAAGAAACATCATGTGCGGAGGGACCATTTATTAATACGACATTTCGCATGTTACAGATTTATTATGTACTTGATAAAGTTGTAACAAGCGAAACGTTGTACTAACAAAGGCTCCGTCC
Organism: Oratosquilla oratoria; assembly: GCF_046742065.1. NCBI lineage: Eukaryota > Metazoa > Arthropoda > Malacostraca > Stomatopoda > Squillidae > Oratosquilla > Oratosquilla oratoria. The sequence goes on from NC_134819.1 coordinate 4,199,758, forward strand.
TCACATAGTGTTGATTTAATGCGGTCTCCCTTTACTACAATCTCCATTACTACCAAGTAAAATTCAATCTGCCTCCAATCTATTTACAATACACTTTTGCTTAAAATATTAAAATAATTTAATTAATACCGATTGTTTCTAATCCACACTAAAACCTTACAACTTTAACAGAACAATTAAATAAACAAACAAATAAATGATGATGAATTAAACAAAGACAAAAATCAACATTAAAGAACACTCAAACGGTACTCCAACGCAACCTCAAAGCAATTCTAGGCCTCCATATCAACATTACTTTCGAGCTTAAGCCACAAAGACTAAATACCCTGAGAACAAGATAAATTTAGATTAGTGAGCCTTTGGCAACAACCAACATCTTGGAATGGAAAACGGTTTACATTGCCTGCTTAAACACTTTCAATACGTTGACGCTATCCACAGATATAATCCTGATTATATCTGAACAAGCTTAGTTGAAGAGGCGTTACCATACGTAAGGGGTTTAAGACCGTCTCTGTTAACCTCTTCAATGCGGTGACGTTGACCACAGGATGAATAATGTTTAAGACTTTCCAATAAAAACAGACGTTACCGACATGATGGTAGCAAAAGAGATCTCGGAATTCAACTTTGCAGCCATTTTCTTAGTCAACGTGTTTGCATTTCTGAACCAATCTCGAAACAGAGAGCCACGTTTTTAGATGTCTA
>NC_134819.1:4215468-4217968 GCF_046742065.1 Oratosquilla oratoria
TCCAGCCCGCTAAACCTTGCCGACATAGAACAAAAAAGCTTCCTGAAACTCACGCCCTCCTTGACAAACAACATCGTGTCACAAAATCAACGGAAGGAGACTAACATGGAGAAAATCAGAGAAATTAGAGGAATCATTTCAAAGGGAAGAGAAGAGAGGCAGAAGGAGGAACTTCAAACACTTCTAGCTCGGCTATCGAATTGTATGAACAGAATGATAACAATTGCGTAGGAAGTTGGGGCGTCCAATTGGGTGACAACACTACGAATAAGGGCAAACGGATTCAACCTAAACAAAAGAGAATTCACGGATGCTATTGCCTTGAGGTATGGATGGCCCTTGGAAGGGCTGCCTAACAGATGCTCCTGTGGTGCAAGTTTGATTCAAACCATGATATGCAAACAGAGAAGATTCATCTGCATGAGACATGACGAGATAAGGGATCTCATTACCCAAATGCTTCGGGAGGTATGTAAGGATGTGACCATCGAACCAACATTACTCCCACCAGGAGGGGAGAACTTCAGGCACCGCACGTCCAACACCTCAGATAAAGTACTAGTGGACGTAAGCGCAAGAGGTTTCTGGACACGGGGACAATTAGCTTTCTTTGACATGCGAATATTTGATCCGATGATTCCCTCCCTGTTACAATATTGAGGCGTCCCACATCCTGAACGAAAATGTGAAAATCAGGTTGTACGAAGAACGTATACAAAATGTGGACCAGGGCTCACTCACTCCTATAACTTTTACGACTTCAGGTGGGATGGGTCAAAGGCATTCTACGCTCGTCTGGCAGAGGGGATGGCAGAAAAGAAACAACAATCGAAAAGCAGTATTGTATCATGAATGAAATGTAGACTGTCATTCTCACTCTTAAGATCAGCCCTCCTATGCTTGAGAGGTACCAGGTCCCCACCGCCCAAATCAGCATATATACTAAACCTCGATTTTGAGCAGAGTATAGTAGATAGGAGGATAAATGAACTTCTGTATTAGGCTTCATTAAAAATAAATATAAAAGGATAGTCGACCAAAGTCATTGGCGAGAGAGGGGCCAATGAACTGTGTCTGTGTGAGACAGCTCCTGACTGCTTTCACCACACAGTTACACGAGGATGGAGGTCGTTAAAAAAAGAAAAGTAGTAGTAGTAGTAGTAGTAGTAGTAGTAGTAGTAGTAGTAGTAGTAGTAGTAGTAGTAGTAGTAGTAGTAGTAGTAGTAGTAGTAGTAGTAGTAGTAGTAGTAGTAGTAGTAGTAGTAGTAGTAGCAGTAGTAGTGATACTAGTAGTAGTAGTAGAAGCAGTGTGATATAGAGGATATAATGATTATGACATAATAATAACTAATAAAAGCAATAAGTGAAAAACTACAAAAAGTTGAAGATCTGCTACATGACGAAGAAAGGAAGGAGGGCATCACATGTGGAGTGGGGTGGAGGGAAAAGAAGACGCGTTATAAATGAAGGAGTTAACAGGTGGAAGAGAAAAGGCGGAGTCTGCACGTCGAAGAGAAACCTAATGGCCATGTGGAGGAGAAGGTGGAGGCGGTGGTGGAGGAGTAGGTAGGGGTGGAGGGTGAGGGTGGAGGTGATGAAGGGAGAAGGAGACAAAAAATAAGAATATGAAGAGGTGGACAAGTAGAAAAAGGGAGAAGAGGAGGACAAGGAGAATAAGAGTGAAAAGGAGGACAAGGAGAAATTGAAAAATTAAAAGAACATAAAGAAAAATGTAACGAAGAAAGGGTGGTGGGGGAGGGAAAGGAGAATTAAGGAAGGAAAATGAAAAAAAAAAGGAAAGAAGGGAAAACGGAGGCAAGTGGAGGAGGAATAGAAGAAGAGTGAGGCGGTGGTGATGGTATTGGCAAAGGTGACAAAAGAAAGGTTTGGAGGCGGCGAAGAGAATTCCAAATGTGACCAAGAAGAAAATAATGAGGTATTTGAGACGAAATGAAGAAGAAAAGAAAGAAAAGGAGGAGTAGGAGGAAGAGGAAGAGGAGGAGGAGGAGGAGGAAGGGGAGGAAGAAGAGGAGGAGGAGGAGGAGGAGGAAGGGGAGGAAGAAGAGGAGGAACAACAGGAGGAGGAGGAACAAGTGGAAAAGAAGGAAAAAGAGGAAGAGGAGGAAAAAGAGGAAGAGGAGGAACAAGAGGAAGATGAGGAATAAGGGGAAGAGGAGGAACAAGAGGAAGATGAGGAACAAGGGGAAGAGGAGGAACAAGAGGAAGAGGAGGAACAAGAGGGAAAGGAGTAAGACGAACAATAAGACGAAGAAGAGGAGGAGGACATAGACGAAGAGGAAGAAAAAGAGGGCGAAGAGAAGTAGGAAGAAGAGGAAGAAGAAAAGGAGGAAAAGTAAAAAGAGAAGGAGGAAGATTAAGAAGATAAGGAGGAAAAGGAAGAAGAGAAGGAGGAAAATAAAGAAGAGAAGGAGAAAGATGAAGAAGAGGAGGAGAAAGAGGAAGAAGGAAAGGATGCGGAAAAGTAAGAGGAGGATGAAGA
>NC_134819.1:4232968-4237968 GCF_046742065.1 Oratosquilla oratoria
CATTTTTTTATTCCTGTTAATATTCTTATTCATTTTTTTTTCTAATTTTGTTTCTTTGTAAGACAATCCTTATGTAATTATGTTGAGTGACTTCTCCTATTCTCTACACTATTGTATTTAAGCTGTACTTTGTTGTGATACTATGTACTTTGAAAATGCCTTAAATAGACGAAAAAGTTCAGTATTCCGATCTTTGATTTCCTCGTGGTTTCAAGCAAAATATCTTTATTCACGTGTTTTATGTGATTACTGTTGCAACATATATATATATAAATATGTATATATATATATATATATATATATATATATATATATATATATATATATATATTGCAGTAATTCATAAGGCACAGGTGAAAATAATATGCAGAAAAAAAAAACTGGGAAACAAGAAGCTTAGTCCGAACGTTTTCGTCTATTTAAGACATTATCAAGGAATACACAGATACAGAGACATAGGTGGATATATACATAAAGTAGAAGACAAGCTAGGAACATGGGAAGGACACACAAGATGCTTCATAATCAGGTAGGACGTTTGGTCACATGACGTTACGTCACATGACGTTACGTCACCCCGGCCTAGTAACACTTGGAGAATTTTTTACAATTTTGTCAATAATAAAATCATCAAGTTTAAATAATCCTAAACTTAGATTAATATTATGGTCAAAGGTTTGCTTAATGTGACTGGATTCGATAATGTTTCTTTCTAATAAAGATCTACAAGAAATTATTACATTAGAATTATCCCAGTCAATAGGATGGTTGTGGTCTCTTACATGGATAAAAAGGCCACTGGAACTTTGCCCACTCCTTACACTATATTTGTGCTGATTATCCTGGTTTTCAAGTCTTTACCAGTTTGGCCGATATAAAATTTGTTACATTTAAGGTAAGGAATAGAGTAAACACAACCCTCATTTGCTTCAGGTGAATTTTTAATGAGCTTACTTTTTATAGTATTGTTATTTTTGAAAACCAAGTTGATGTTGAATTGTTTGAGAATATTAGGCAGACCAACTAATTTCTCACTGTAAGGAAGAACCTAAAGGTTCTTTTTGTCAAATACTTTTCTTTCGTGTGAGGTGTCATGGAAAATTTTGTAAGTCATTTTATGAGAAGTGTCTACTAAGTGTTTTGGATATTTTAATTCAGAAGCTATGCTATGTATCTTCCTCAGCTCATCATCCAAAAATTCCGTGCTGCATATCCTGTAAGCTCTAAGAAACATAGAACTAAAGACAGAAAGTTTTGTCTTCTGATGATGAGCCGAGTAAAAGTAGACATATGATGCGACATAAGTTGGTTTTCTATAGACGTCATATTTAAATTATCTACCATTTCGATGAATTAAAATATCCAAAAATGGTAATTTATTCTCTATTTCTATTTCAAAAGTGAATTTAATTGAAGGGACCATACCATTTAGTTTTTCAATGAATAAATTTAAGTTACGCTTAACTGGCCAAAGACGCAATATATCATCAACATACCTTTTCCACACAACTTGTTGGAGAAGAATCCTAGGTAGTAGTTTCATCTCAAAGAATTCCATGTACAAGCTACTAAGTACTAGGGACAGAGGGTTTCCCATTGCCATACCAAATTTTATACATAGAATTCACCATTAAAAACAAAGTTACAATTTACAATACACAAAATAATGAGTTCAATTATGGTTTTAGCTGGAAGTGGCAAGTCATGTTTTGATAATAATTCTTCTTCAAGATATACCAATAAGTCAATTACGGGAACACGGGTGAAGAGCGAAGTTATATCAAAACTAACTAGTTTAAAATCATAAAAAAATTCTAGATTATTCAAATAATTAATGAAATCAATATTATTTGTGACGTGGGAAGAAGATATTGTACCCACTAAAGGACTCAAAATATTAACAAGCCATTTGGATAAATTGTAAGTGACGGATCCTGTGCAACTGATGATGGGTCTAACTGGATAACCAGGATTATGGGTTTTAATCAATCCATGCATGTAAGGCAAGGAAGGGGACAAAGAAGAAAAATGTTTTATCAGATGTTCATGCCCTTTCAGAATCTTTTTAACATTACGATTTAACTCACTATTTACAGATTCAAGCGGGTTTTTAGTAAGTTTTGTATATGTTTCATAATCTCCCAATAATGCTCTCATTTTTTCAATGTAATCTAATTTGTTAAGAATGACAATGCAATTGCTTTTATCAGCTCTGGTGATGTGTAACTGTTCATCTCTTTTTAACTCACGGTAAGACTTAAAAAACCTTTTAGGACAATTTGTAATACCATGTGCTGATAAAGAAGCATATACAAAACCCTTGCTGATGTTGATATTTTGAGTAGAGACATCACCAAATTTTTCTAAATTGCAAAATCCTTTGGCCACGTTAAAAAGTAAGCTCATTGAAAATTCACCTGAAGCAAACGAGGGTTGTGTTTACTCTATTCCATGCCTTAAATGTAACAAATTTTATATCGGCCAAACTGGTAAAGACTTAAAAACTAGGATAAATCAGCACAAATATAGTGTATGGAGTGGGCAAAGTTCCAGTGGCCTTTTATCCATATAAGAGACCACAACCATCCTATTGACTGGGATAATTATAATGTAATAATTTCTTGATCTTTATTAGAAAGAAACATTATCGAATCCAGTCACATTAAGCAACCTTTGACCATAATATTAATTTAAGTTTAGAATTATTTAAGCTTGATGATTTTATTATTGATAAAATTGTAAAAAATTCTCCAAGTGTTACTAGGCCGTGGTGACGTAACGTCATATGACCAAACGTCCTACCTGATTATGAAGCATCTTGTGTGTCCTTCCCATGTTCCTAGCTTGTCTTCTATTTTATATATATATCTACCTATGTCTCTGTATCTGTGTATTCCTTGATAATATCTTAAATAGACGAAAACGTTCGGACTAAGCTTCTTATTTCCCAGTGTTTTTTTCTGCATATATATGTATATATACAGTAGATATATATATATATATATATATATATATATACATATATACATATAGATATATGTATATATTTATCTATATATATATATATATATACATATATATATATATATGTATATGTATGCAACTCCACTTTTAACAACAGATCCCTCCTCTTACTGTTGTGTAGCTCCACTGTTTGAAAGTACCGTATTCGCGCGGACGACCATCACAACAATCCCTTATGATTGGAAAAGTGATTTGTGGCTAAATGTGATGTGGGCTCCCAACATTAATCATTTAACTATTTAGAGTAAGATACTTTCATTAATTGAACATAATCGTCTCATGTTAGGTAGAATGAAGCTTATCATTGTATCCCAAGGGGCTGTAAATAATGATAAAGAGTAATTATTATATTTCATCGAATTTTAGATATTTTGGTTGTATATCCACCAGCTCATTAAGCCGACATTAGTCACGTGATTTACGAATGCAATTAGGTTCTACTATAATGAATCATTATTTACTCTGGAGTTGTTACATTCAGGTGTCTTGTCTCTAGCACAAAATCTAAACGACGGAGATCTAGGGTGTGATTGCTGTTGGGTAATGTTATTAATTTAGAGAAATTCCTTACGAAATGAATTATACATTTACACATTTCCATATATACATACATACATACATACATACATACATACATACATACATACATACATGTTTATATATATATATAAGTGTGTGTGTATATATATATATATATATATATATATATATGTATTTGTATATGTATATGTATATGTATATGTATATGTATATGTATATATGTGTATGTATATGTATGGTAATGAGAACACGGGTACGTGTGTTCACTTATGCAAAGTAGACCACTTGGAAAAAAGAAACTAACGAAGCAGAGCGCTTTCGTATATTACATCTTCAGTGCAACAAGTACATAGTGATAGGAATACATAGAAAATATATACATGATACAAAGGAACAAGGACAGTTTGAATAAGCGTAGCGACCAATTACCCCCTGGAGAGCGGAAGGTCATTGTCAATTATCTTAAGATGGTGGGGCGACATCAGGTCACAGTCGCCAGGGTCACTGTTTCTACTAGTGATGTAGGGCGACATTAGGTCAAATCGTTGGGTTAAATTTTACCTGATATTATCTTACTAATTTCTTGACAAATGAAATTATCAAGTTTGTACAAACCTTTATGTAGGTTGGTATTTTGATTACTGGTGGTATGAATCAAACTGCACTCTATTAAATTTCTTGCTATTATGTTGTTGGTATAATAGATTGCCTGGGCATTACCCCAATCAACTGGATGATTATTTAATTAAATATGCTTGAATATACCACTAGTATGATTGCCATCCCTGACATTTTTCTTGTGTTGTTCAATTCTAATGTTTAAGGGTTTGGCAATTTGACCTATGTAAAATTGATTACACATTTTGCAAGGAATTTTATAGATGCATCCTTTTTTAATCTCAGTACTATTGTTTATGAGTTTATGTTTTACTGTACTATCATGTTTAAAAACTACCTTAACGTTAAATCTTTTTAATAATTCTGTGATACTTAAAATTTTTTCTTGAAATGGTAAAATTAGAATATTATGATAATTGAAAGGTAATTTAGGCTAAGGAGTTAAAAATTATTTCCTGGCAAAATTGTAAGCAATATCAAGGAATTGTTTAGGGTATTTTAATTCTAGCCCAATGTTAAAAACATTTCTGATTTCTTCATCAATAAATTCAGGATTACAAATACGAAAAGCTCTTAAATACATTGAGGCAAATACTGTACGTTTAACATTATTTGGATGAGAATAATAATAATGGGTATATGAACTTACATTGGTTGGTTTACGATATACTTTGAATTTAAGGCTATTGTCATGACGTAGGATAGTGCAATCTAAGAAAGGTAAGGTACAATTTTTCTCAATTTCTAAAGTAAATTTAATAGAATCAACAAGGGTATTCAACTTAGTTAAAAAATTATGGACATTTTTTTCTTCTGGC
>NC_134819.1:4242968-4265468 GCF_046742065.1 Oratosquilla oratoria
GCGCGTGTAGTCGTGTTTTTGTTTGCGGTATGCTTGTGTGTGTATGTTACGCAGGGAGGGTAATTGCCTCTATGCGGGTGAATATTCAGCAGGATATTTTATACATAGGTGGTGATTCATATCCTGCCTTAGGCCAACGAAACAGATTTCCTGAAGCAGAGGAGCCATTTTGCCGGCGACAGGAGGACAGGTACAAGTATATTCACATTCACTTGAATGTGAATAGATAATATGTATGTATTGGCAAGGTTATACAAAGTGAGTGATACATGAGTATGCATATGAAGATAAATATATGTATATAAATCTATCGAACGAGGATTGAACCCGGCCAGCCATAGCACGTCAATTAAAAATCTCCTGCCTTTCCTCACGTTAGCCGCTGGATACAAACAGACTCATGTCTGTGGTACTTAGAGAGAACCCAGCATATCGCGGCACGTCTAGTCATTATGCTATCAGTCAAAGCTGGTAGAAGGATACGTTCTATATTCGCGCGTCTATACACGATTTCTCGTGTACACCGCCCGAGGAAGAGGCGTAACTGATAAGTAGTCTGTACGGTGAGGTCTAGGTGTGACATGCTGTATCAGGTGTTTGTGTTTAGCGTGCAGTCTTTCTAGGTGTCTCATGTAAAGTTTGTGTTCGTGTTGGTTGAGTGGGCGGATGTTGGTAGCTCGGTGAAGGGACTCAGTGGTTCTGAAATCGCTCCATTGCGAACCCGTGATGAATAGGACTGCGGCATTCTAAGCCTTCTGATGGTCGTAGTTATTTATGGCTCATGTAATCTGGGTCAATACCTGAGACTAGCACAGAATCGGTCTGACTAGGGCTAGGTACAATTGACATTTGGTGGACAGTGGGGCGGTTTTTAAGCGCTTTAGCTTTTGCAACACAGCCCTAGCTCTCGTTACCTGTTTGTGGAAGTGTGGGGTCCAGGTAAGACCACTATCCAATGTGCTACACAGTACACAGGTACGACCTTTACTAGGGTGTTTGTGTTGTTTATCTTGAGAGGAGTGTTCGTGATTGTTCTGTTAGTGTTTTTGCAGCAAAAGTATACAGCTTTGCATTTCGACGCACTGCTCTTGATACACCACTTTTGCTCCTACGCGTGTATCCCGTCTAGTATTTTCTTGCAATACGTGTAACGATCCCTGCAGCGTTTTATGTGTGCTAATGTGATTAGTGTCGTCAGCATACGAGAAAATAAGAGCCTGATTGCATGGGTAAGCCGGTTTTGTCAGGTTATTCGTAATTAGTTTGTACAGAGTGGGGGCAAGGATTGATCTTGCGGTACTCCAACCTTTGGCACAAAAGGAAGGGACAAGCAGCGTCGCCACTTTATTCTTGTTGTACTGTCGTCCAGATAGTTGCAGAGCAACCGTGTGAATGGCAGGACAAAGTCGAAATTGTGGTACAATTTGTACCTTAGGCCTTCATGTCAGACAGTATTGAATGCCTTCCCCACGTCTTACAAACAAAAAATGGCCTTACCAGGGTGACCGTCTGACAGTCTTTGAACCCATTGAGTGATGTTAGAAATAACGTCGTCTTCACCACTCTCCGGCCGAAAACCAAACTGGCAGCCTCTCAGCACATTCTCCACCTCCAGGTACCCGGTCAGGCGGCAGCAGAAGACGTGCTCAAACACCTTACCAATGCACTCCAGAAGGGAGATAGGCCGGTAGGACAGGTTTCTGGGGTTTAGGAATGAGGATAGTAAGGAAGGTCTTGAAAAGCCGTGGGAAGTACCCAGAAGCTAGTGAGCTACTGTATAGTGTCTTCATATATGTTATTTGTTGTCTGGCATGCGTTTGAGTAGGTGTGCATCAATGCCTGAAGGACAATGGGATTTTGATTTTAATGCCGAGATGACCCCTTTACTTCCTCCAAAACGATGGGGCAGATAAGAGGATCATCTTCATCTAACTGAGAGAGATCAACAGTCTCGTCGGTAGAGGTCACTACAAATATTCGTGAAAGAGTGAACGCTGTGTAAGGTGCTAATTCATTGTGGTCCTTGCACAGGATGGGGCTTAAAGACCTCACTCCATGCTGACGCCAGTGCATGTCTTGTAGGATAGCATCACGGAAATCAGGGAGATCTTGTAGGAAGTCTGTAAGTCTATTCTGTATTCAACGCGTAGTCGGTTAGTGTGCATAGAAGTGGTGAATGCAGCAACCTTCAGGCACTTTGCTCTAGGATTGTGGTTTTTCACAGTGGTTTTGACAAACTTCACGAGTGAGCGCCGTTCCTGCTCTATCGCTGCTTGTAGGGCGTTGGTCTTTGTATATGTTATGAGAGTGTTTTGGAGCTTTCCAAGTCGGACTGCCTATATCGTAACCGAGGCTTATTGGGGATAAGGATAGGCGTGGTAGAGATGCGAAGGCTCAAGGGCGGGTGGTCGGAGAGAGTTGGGCATCGGATGAAATAGTAGAGTTGAGGAAGAAGACATGGCTGTTAGAAAACACCAAATCGGTGTTTCCCTGCATTCCTCGGGCTATGAGTGTAGGAAAGTCCGGACCTAGGAGCTTCAGCCGGTGAAATACAGTAGGAGAGTGCAGTTGCCGCACTATGCTGCTGGTGTGTGTGCTGAGGCTCCAGTCAGCACGCCTGCAGTTGAAGTCGTCAATAAAGAACGTCGAAATGTTGAATGTCATCACCATAGTAATATAAAAAAAAATGGGAGGAAATGGTTGCGGGGAGGGCGGTAGAGGGTATACAGGAGAATGGGACCGCGATTGGTGCTCAACTTGATCGCGAGCACCTGCTTATAGTGAAAGTGATCAAGTATAGTTACCTGAAGGGACTTCTTAGCCAGAATATAGACGCCCGAGTGCAAAGCAAAACCCCGACTCGATGTGTTGAAACATTGAATCTTAGGGAGAGAGTCGGGGGCTGGATCACCCATTGAAGTCAAGAAAATGACATCAAGACCGTGTCTGGCAACTTCTAACAAGGCGCTGATCCTTTGTGGGGTCCAGCGTCCGATGTTCTGGTAAAACATACGTAAACCCAGTCTATCCATAAGAATAAATGGCTTTAGTGAGTCTTCCTTAATGGAGGGAGGTTTTGGAAGGAAACTTAGTTAGCCATAGGGGCTTGGAGGGTATGCACTTTGCAGTCTGAGGAGGATGCACTACCCTTGCCATCGATAGTGCTGGTGAAAGAGATTACGTCCCGCAGTGTCTCCTAAGTGAGCTTGGTCAGATTCAACTTAAACCTACCTGTCGAGCTGGCTCGTGGAATGAGCACACGTCGTGAGAGCTCGAATAAGGTTTAGGCTGTCTCTGAAGAGGAGGGGAGAGGACTGAGGATTGGGGAGCGAGAGCGCTTGCCACGAGTGGAAGCTTCAAACTTGGAAGCCCTGGATATGGGGCGTGAAGGCCTGGGGTGAGAGTCCTTTGTAGCATTCTTGGGGGAGGGGGAGGAGGAAGAGGAGAAGGCATCGTAGGAGGGATTGGAGGAGAGGGTGGAGGTGGAGGGGGAGGAGGCGGAAAGGGTGGAGGCAGAGGAGGTGGAGGTGGAAATGGGGGGATTGAGGCAGAGGACGTGGAAGGAGAAGAGAAAGCGGCGGTGGTAGGGAAATAGATCTTGGGAAGTGCAGAGGATAGGTGAGAATAGCAAGGTTTGCTGGGACCACAGGGAACAGATTCAAGGACGTGCGGCGGGATGGGGAAGGAGGGTAGACCGAGGTGTGCGAGTGTTGCCGAGAGCACCCTATTCACCTGCTGTTTGCTCTTGGGCATGAGCATTGCTGAATAAACAATGCTCAAAGCAAGCACGTAGGCATTCCTTTTCTGATCGCATCTTGCATCTCCAGACGGGCAGTAGAAAGTACCGGCTACTTTCCCTTCCAGGGTCTTGTAAATAACAAATGCGGAATATATTGATTCTGTTTAATTAGGGAGTGAAGCTCCCACGGTCTTTTAGTGTGAGCCCGTAGGAATATATGTGTATATATATATATATATATATATATATATATATATATATATATATATATATATATATATATATATATATATATATATTGGTTTCACATAGGAATTATATACAAAACGTGAAGCTCAGGTGGGAGCGCAGTCGACCAATCAGAAGCTCGCTCGTGGGTTGAGCGAGTTTGCGAGCTTTGATGAGTAGCGTCTATCTAGCGGAGGGATTCGCTACTTCCACGTACGCAAGGAGTATGTACCCAAGCAGGGAGCTGCTTTGGCTGACTGCAGTGTGGGACCGTGTTGAGGGATGATTTGCAGGCTACAGTGCGGGCCCGTGCTGAGGCTTTACAATACTCCCTCCTCAAAGAGCCGACGAGGACCCAGGGAACCTGGCTGCACCATGCTGCGTCGGAGCATCGGGACATCAGGGCGCCTTTCAGCGTTCTGTGCAGCCGCTCTACCATACCATTGGGTTCGGGGTTGTAAGCTGTTGTGTGGTGGACGATGGTACCTAGCAGCTGCTTTAGGAACATCCATAGTTGCGGTGTATGAGGTGCCGCGGTCTGAGGTGATGTGATTCGGCAAACCGAATTTGGTGATCAAATCTGATACAAGGGCGGCGGCATATGAGGAGGTGGTAGCATTATCCATGCGGATGTTTTCTGGCCAATGCATCGAACGGTCGATCTCCGTGAACAGGTAGCAGTGACCCTTGGAAAGGAGGATGGGGCCCACTATGTCCACGTGAATATGGGCGAATCGACGCTGCGGTTGATGGAAGGTCCCGGTGCCTGTCTAGGTGTGCCGATGGGTCTTTGATTTCTGGCAGGCAATGCATGTGCAGCCCAGCTTTTAGATTATTTTGTGATGCAGTACCATGCAATTTTTTCCTTGAGAAAGCAAACCGTGCTGCGACGTCAAGGATGTGATAGATCGTGAATGAGTCTGAAGACCTGTTGACGCATGGTGATAGGTATCCAGGGGTGGGGATGTCCGGTGCTAACATCGCAGAGGATAGTGGTTCCGTTGGGACCGAGTGCGATGGAGATCCTGCAAACCGTCACTTCTAGGTAATTTTCTTGTTCTGCGGCGAACTTGGTTTAGTCGAGGCCCACATGCACGGAGGTTATAGAGACCCAGAAAAGGGCGTTGGCCTCGGGATTGCGCCTGGCGGTGAGGTGACGCAAGTGCAGTTACTCTGCGATGGCAGACAGGTGGTATCGCTATCGTTGGGGCCATGCGCCGGCTTGACACGTAAATACGTGAACTAGGGGCATGTGGTCTGCCTGGACTATGAATGGTGTGGCCTCGAGGAAGTGGCTAAACGACGGAAGACCTAGTGAACTGCCAACAGCTCTCGGTCGAATATTGAGTAGTTTTTCTCTGTCTTCGAGAGCTGTCTGCTGAAGAAGCTAGTATTTCGAGGGCGACTTTGTACGAGTTGCTCCAGGACGGCCTTGATGGCGTGGTTGGTGGTAAGGATGAGCGGCTTGCCTGGTGAAGGGAAATCGAGGAGGGCTGTGGCTGCCAGGCTTTATGTGAAAGTAGGGAGCTGGTTGGCTGACTGCAGTGTGGGCCCGTACAGAGAGATGATTGGCTGCTGCAGTGCGGGCCCATGCCGAGGCTTTACAGGGCCATGTCTAATTAACATGTGTATCATGACAGAAAACAGCAACAGCACCAACAACACAAGCAACAGGGATAACAGCAACAGCTATATCAACAATCACATCGACAACAATAGTAACAACTACATCAACAACGCCAGCTACATCAGCAACAACAACAGCAGTAGCAACATTTGCAACAATAGCAAAAACTTCAGCAACAGCAACAACAACAACCACAACAACAACCAGAACAACAACAGCAGCAACAACAGTAATAAGAGCACCAACAGCAACACCAATGTCAGTAGCAACAGCAATAACAGGAACAGCAGCAACATGAGCAACAACAACAATAACAACATTAACAACAACAACAACGTTAGCAACAACAGCCACATTTGCAACAACAGCAGCCACAAATGCAGCATTAACAACAATAACAACAAAAATACACCCAACACCAGAAACAGCAACAACAATATCAATAACAGTAGCAACAACACAAGCAACAGGAACAATATAAGCAACAACAGCAACAGTAGTAACAATGGCAACAGCAGCAATAACTATACCAAATATTATATCAATAACAACAATAGTAACAACTACATCATCAACAACAACAGTAGCAACAACAATATCAAAAGCAGCAACATTAGAAATAACTGCAACAACCTCAAAAGCAACAGCAACAGTAACATCAGCAGCAACAACAGCAACTATATCAGCAACAACTGTAGTATTACAGTAGTAACAAGAGCAACAACGACAGCAATAACAGCAACAGCAGCAGCAACAAGAACAGCAACAAGAACAACAACAGCAGCAATAACAGCAACACCAACAACAGCAGCAACAGTAATAGCAGCAACAACAGCAACTAAAGTCAGCAGCAACAAAAGCAACAGTAACTGCAACCACAGCAACAATAACAACAACAATAGCAACAACAACAGCAGAAATAACTCTATCAACTATATTAGCAACTATCAACAGCAATAGTAATAACAACAGCAACAACAAGAGCAGAAATAAGTATATCAACAGTTATATCAACAATAATAGTAAAAAGAACTGCATCAACCACACCAACAACCACCTTATTATTGACTGAAAAGTCTACATCCTTTATCGTTGTAACTCATTGATGTAATCGCCAACAGGATAAATGAATATGTTTATAAGCTCATGCGTAAAAGGAAACAGAGGTTATGAACTGTAGTCTACCAACATTTCTATCATTGTGGACGACTTGGAAGTTATACAAGTTCCTCTGTGATTATTTACCGTTTGTCAACTGTACGTGTAACCTAAAAACAAGGAACAACATTGATTAATTAAAAGCAAGAAGTAGTTTTGTTTAATTAAGAATAATTCTCATAAAGTTTTCTTTTTTCTTCTTTTACATCTACCAACATCTGACGGAAATGTTAATTTATCTATTCATGCTTCACTTTCAACCCTATCACTTTCACTTCCAGTCTCTCCGTAATTACTGGTTTAATTCAATTTAACTGTTCCCTTCTATGGTATTATAATTCTTCATTCACTTTCCTTCACCAAATCTTCTGTAGCAAGTTAGTAATGTTTCTAGATGGGGTGAATTAAACTGGGTAATTTTTTTTTTCTTCCCTTCTTCTCAAATGTTACACTTGGCAGTTAATTTACACCAAGAGACTTCCACCTGGGATTCTCAATCCACTCACTAAGTCACTTCTGCTCCGACGTCACTACCTAATTCATCCAATAATCTATACTTTTACAAATAAGTGCTTCTTCTAAGGGCGTGACTTTTCTCCCATGTACCAATATTTTTTTTCTTCTCCTCCACCCTTCTCCGACAAGATAGACTGCTACAGCGTCTTAAGCAATACTAATTATACAAACAATCTTGATATCGGAGGCAGAAATGGTTAGTTTACATATTGTCAAATCAGCATTAAAATCTGTACCCTAGCGGTTGTTTATAAACTTTAGATGGTGAGCGATATTATGCAGCTCTTTCGTTGCTTATGTTTACCAAATATCTAACTCGTAAAAATTAGATTCTCGCCACCTACCACTCTATCTACCTTATTTATCTACCTTTATCTACCAGTTTCTTGCAAGGATAGGCAACTACCAATTATTTCCTACTACCCTCCTACAGGGCTTGCTAAAATACAAACTTGGAAAATATTATATACAAGAAGCTAAATATTTAAACTATTTCTGCATAAACTGGCAAAATGGATGGTATCATCAAAACACATGTCACATATAACAAAGAATTAAGTAACCCCCTCAAAATGCATTAATGTCAGTAGCATCAAAAGAAAACACCTCAAGCAGAAAAATGTTGAATAGCATAAATGTCAGAAACAACAAAATACATAAAACAAGTTATTTTGTAACACAGCTATAAATTCAATGTTAAATTGATTTGCAAAGCTCACTACTTTGATTAAGAACAACAACATTATATTTTAATGGAGAATGTTTTCATCTTTTCAATGAAAATTAAATACACAGCATTGTAAAAGGTCTCTTCATAATTTCATATTTGTTTCATATACACTTATTTCACATTTTGTCTAGGACACATACTGCATAAGATTTTTCAATGCTTCACAAAAAAAAAAAAAAATTCAATACTTATTGGAATTGTCCTTATGTATTGGCAAGGTTCCAAGTCTTCATGACTGCCCAAGGCTCCAGGTCTTCATGTCTAACCAAAGCTCCAGGTAGCACATGTTTGACATCAAGGATCCAGTAGTTTAGGTCTCTCATCACAATCAAACACCATACATTTCAACAATATGTTCTATATGTAAAACATATCATGATTAATATTCAATTCATAAAATATTTTATCAACATACTCCTTATACTCTTCTGGGTATAGTGTTTCTTTAAAACTAATACACTGAGTGTCACATGTATCCTTCTCATCAAATTATATCCTAATCTTTTTCATATCATTTAAGTAATTAATTGACACTTCCCTAGTTTCTAAGTGTAAAATCTTGTATTTGTTCCTACCTGCAAAAACCATTACCCTATATGGACCTGAGTGTCTCGGTGAAAGTTTACTGTAGGGTGAATGTAATTTGACCATGACTAGATTTCTTATATTTAATTCTATTTTATGTGCTACTTTGTGTTGCTGCTTTTTCATCTCTTGTGTATACTCTTGCATATGTTCTATAAATCTTTGGGGCATAGTCTGAAATATATGTATCCTATTTGAGATATAAACATCTCTATTATACATAGGTTTCTGCTCTGCAATCAAGATTTTATATGGGAGAATTTTGTCCTTCCCCAAAATAATAAAAAGAGGTGTTTGACCTATTTCTAGGTTAATTTGGTTGTTGAGAGTACATTTAACATAAAGAATCCAAGTATCCAAGTTATACTATGAGGACTTATCAAACATCTAAGACATGTAATAATTTTCTTATTTAACCTCTCTACAACTCCATTACTTTGAGGATGATTCACTAAAATATTTATCTTCTGGATCTTAAACAACTTACACATTTCTTCCAAGATTTTGTTACTAAATTCAGTTCCATTATATGAAACTAAGATCTTAGGTGCAGTGAAATTACAGATTGTCTGGCCACAAATTACTAAAGCAATTGTCTTAGCTTTCTTATTTGGAATGGGTTGTATATTACAAAATCTTGAAAAATAATAAATAGTAAAAAATACATATTTATATCCATTCTTAGCTATGGGTAACTTCAATGTAACTATGTAAACTCTTTCTCAAGGTTTCTGCGGAATGGGATGTGATAACATAGGAGCAGGGTTTGATGCATTTCCTTTCACCTTGGCACATTCCAATTTTTTTCCATATAATCATATATATCTTTCTTTATACCTGGCATAAAGTATTTATGTTATGCTTGTCTATAAGTTTTATTATCTCCTGGATGCGAGCTACAATCGCTTTCATGAAGTAACTTCAATACCTCTTTTACAGGAGTTTGTGGTATTACCAACTGATCATTGGGCCTCTAGAAATATCTTTCCCATTTACAACTGTTTTTCTTTACAAAAGTCCATTATCTAATTGAAATTCCTCTATCTTGTAATCTTTTTGTAGTTTTAGAGGATTCCCTCTCGGGGTCTTTAAAAACTGGGCTAATGAGTCTCATGTCTTATCATCCCTCTGTTCTCTTACTTACATTTCCTCATCTAAGGTTACTAACACATTTATACTACAAACAAAATTGATCTACCGTGTCGTTGGTTGGCTAATGTTTCTAGAAAGTGCATCTGCTGCAACATTCTTTCTACCCGGAATATATTCAGACCTAACCTCTTAAGTATTGCAAACCATCCCGCTAGTCTGTCCTTAAAATTCTTATGTTTAGATAAGTTCTAAATAGCTGTATGATCAGTACACACTCTGATTGGATATCTGAGCATCATATCTCTAAATCTTTCTAATGAATATATGTCTGCTAAAGTTTCTCTTTCTGTTATAGAGTATTTTTTTCCTGCACTATTGCAAAGTCTAGATGTGTAAGCTATTGGGTTCAGCGTTCCATTTCTCTCTTGCATCAGTATGCTTCCTAACCCTATGTCAGACGCATAAATACAAAGAATGAACTCTTTATCATAGTCTGAAAATATTAAAACTGGAGAACTTGTAAGTTTATCTTTCAACTTGTCAAAAACTTGCTGTTTTGCAGATCCCCACATAAATTTTGAGTCCTTTCTCAACAAAGAACTTATTGGATTAGCTATGTCTGCATATCCTTGGATAAATTTCCTATAATATCCTGTAAATCCCAAGAAACTTCTAACTTTTTCTACATTGTTTGGAACTGGAAAATTAATCACTGTTTCAACCTTTGAATTTACTGTACTAAGTCCATGCCTGTCTATTTTATGTACCAAATAAATAACACTGCCCTGCAAAAACTTACATTATTCAAGTTTCACTTCCGATCCTGCTTCATCTAGTCCTGAGAATATCAAATCTAATGTCTTAAAGTGCTCAGCCGCCGTTTAAGAAACTATTAAAATATCATCTAGAAATACACTGGCAGTGTTTCTTAACAGCCCATCTAGAACTGTATACATTAATTTCATGTAAGTTAATGGACTATTACATAACCCAAATGGCATTTGTTCGAACTCATAGTGTCCCATTTGGGTAGAAAATGCTGTGAATTCTCTCGAGTCTTCATGCAACTCTATTTACCAAAAAGCAGATTTGATATCTATAGTGCTAAAATATCTATTCTCAGTTCCCAAACTTCTAAGATTGTCCCCTATCACTGGTAATGGTAATCGGTCGCGTATGGTATGCTTATTAAATTCCCTATAATCAATAACTGGACGCATGGTACCATCTGATTTTGGTACCAGAATCAGAGGGAAGTTCAACTCACTTTTATTACATTTAATAATATCCTGCGATAACATTCCAGTGATCGGTTTATATACAATGGGTAGTTTAGAATGTGGTACTCTGTAGACAGGTATATAGATAGGTCAAGTCCCTGGTTATAATTTGTTCTGATGTTTTAAAATAGTTGTTTTGCCTAAGGTGTCTCCCTGCAAAGCAATTGCTTTATTATGCTTCACGAGCAAAGCAACTAAGCATTCATCCAACTCAGGACAGCTAGTAGGTTCTAGTTCATTCTTGTATTTCTTTTCCAATTCTGTTTCTTCCTGAACTGAACAGATTTATGAAATTGGTAATTTCACCTCCTCAGTACTCTCATTTAAAATCTTAATGGGTTTTGTACACACCTGAAAACATCCTATTTGTGTACCTTTTCTTAAGACTATGACTTTATTTAAAGTACTAATCACTAATATTTCTACCGTCTACTTATTTGACTTATAAATCCCTGAGTCCAATTTCAAACCTTTTAATCTAATTGATTCTGGGATGGTTAAAATTTCAGAGTCTTCAGTGACTCCTTTCAACTACACTTTGACCTTGTTAATTGCCCTTGGAGTGTGATAATGTCGACTTTATTACGCCACCATCCACACTTTGCAAGGCTTCATTTATAGTTGATGATTTAGTAATTTCCGGGATTTCGTGAATATCAGGGTTCACTATGTGTGACTTTACATTCTGTTAGTCTGGACCACTCGGCCTCGTTATCTAAAATATTATTGTTGTTATTCATATCTATTTAAGGGATTCTTTGATTCCTGTCACTGGTCTTAAGTCTGGTTGATTTAAAAATAGGAATAACTGTGATTTCACTGATATCCCTAACTCAGCAGGACATATGACCTTGTTCTCTTTCCTCATAGTTCCAAATCCTATCAATAAATATCCTGGGAAAACAGATTATTCTACAACTATCTCTAGAATGTGCAAATGCTCATTTGTATATAAGATGACTTCTAATTCAACCATACCTAATGTTTTAACTGATTTCCAGTTACTCCTTGCAATGAGTAATGAATTAATTTCAAGATTTTCACTCCTGGCTTCAATTGATTTAAAACTCTACTAGTTATAACATTAACTACAGGTCCTGTATCAATAAATATTTGAATAGGTTTACTGAACACTCTACCAGCAATGAGAGGTCCTACAGAAGTCCTTCCAATTGTTATAGTCAGTTTACAACTATTTTTGATGTTGGAGTTTTCTTTCACCCTTCTTTTTCTTATCCCTAACAGAATACTGTCTAGATGTATTTCTACGGGGACCTCTGTAGAATTCTTTTATTCTGCGTCTGGGGGTTTTCCTCTTATCACTTCTACTCCGACGTCACAACCTAATTTATCCAATAATCTTTACTTTTACAAATAAGTGCCTCTCCTAAGGGCATGACTTTTCTCCCATGTACCGACAATTGTTTTTCTCCTCCTCCACCTTTCTCCAAACAGAAAGACTATTACAACGTCTTAAGCAATACTGATTACACAAGCAATCTCGATATTAACCCATTAAATCCCAAGTTTTTTTGGTCAGGAATTTCCACGGTTTTCTGTAATCTAAGTAATGTGAAGGGTTATGAGAGACAATATATAGTGGTTTTAATGCTTTATTTCCTGCAGTAAGCATATAAGAAGCTGTCCTCAAATGAGGACACTGGGATAATATAATAGCTTTGTATAGTGATAATCTGTTAGCAAAGGATACTATAAAGAAAAACATATTCTTCTCTTTTTGTGTGTTTGATGCTGAAAACTTGTAAAAATAAATCTGATATTCTAAAAAAATATTATATAAAGTAACCCAATACAAATAAACTGAATCATGAAAGCCAATATATCATTTTGCATTCACTTTTTGTGATAAGGGGCAAAACATTCTATACAGAGTGTTACATTGCATTTAGCACAATATGTTCTTGGTTTCTTGGAGCAAGGTTTCCTTTGGCACCGTCTTTGTTGTTCCCGTTTTGTAACAACATGGTCCTTTCCGTCATACCGAACATCAGCGAGTTTCGTAGATGGGCCTGGTGCGTTACTTTTTCTCCCCAGTTGCTCTGCCTGCATCTCCCAACTTCAAATAAGGCACACATACTGCTCTTTTGAAGCTTACTAAGTCAAGGTGTTCCTTTCCTCGATGTAGGAAATTATAGATGATCCACGCATTTACAATCATCATGTCTAATACACGTGTGAAGAGCGGCCAATACCACTTCTTTCCCCGTAGAGAAGTTGCGTATTTCCCAGTCAACCAGTCATGGTGATCTACACCTCCCATATAAGCATTGTAGTTGTTCAGAACATTTGGCTGAGCAACATCACCTTTTGCTTTGATATCCCTTTGCCATCTCTTAACCTTTTTGACAGGTTCAATGGTATCATAATTCATTCCAACACAAACACACTTGTTGTCAGACCACCTGACAAAAAGAATTTCTTCATTTGTGTCAAACATATAATCATAGGTGCCTCGTTTCTCTTTTTTCATTATATTTGTTGGCCGTAAAGGACATTTGCTCAATCTGCTTTCCCTGACTGTGCCTGTGGCCTGATAACCGAGATTCCTAAGACGAACTAACAAATCACACCCAGTGAAAGAGTTGTCAAAGAAAACAGAATGAGAATTTGGTACTTTCACTGCCTCTAACATTCTCAAAACAACCTTTGTTCCGAGTAGCAGGCCATCATTATCATCATTCCTAGAACTCTTGCCACAATACATGTCAAAATTATAGCAGTAACCTGAGGCTCCACATACAGCCCAGAATTTGTACCCAAATCTGATGGGTTTACCTCTCATAAACTGCTTCAATGAATTACGTCCATAGTACTTCACAATCATTTCATCTACAGATATGAATTCCTCAAATATGCCAAACTGCTGAAATTACTCTTTGGCTAGTGACAATAGAGACCTATTTTGAACCCTTTGTCATGTGTATTGTCCTTGGCATCTTCATTATTGCAAAAATGTATAAGACTTTTCACAAGCTGATAACGATTTCTTGACATTGCCCTTTGAATGATTGGGACCCCGAGATCTTCCTCACTTGACCAGTAATCTCTCTCAGAAGGAACTTTGTGATATCCAGAAAATAGTAATATTCCAATTAATGTTTTCAACTCATCAACACTGAATGTAAAATCACACATATTTTTACATGAACTTGCATAGTGAACTGTCTCTTTGACAATGTGCTCATAGATGCCGGGAGTCATAAGTTTCTCAAACAGTTCCAGAGGTGATAAAGTATCTAGATTATCTTTCATTTTCTGCAAACAATTCCTGTGATATTCGGAACGCCCTTTGACCTTCCTGTATTCAGGAGTTTTGTGTTTCCATACGGGTTCAGAGTCACAAAATTTGCGTTTTTTTGTGGATGATGTAGCGGCTTTAGCTTTATTTTCAGCATGTTCTTCTATCGGCACTCTATCCACATGAACTTCTAAGGTACCAGGCACATCTTGAACAGATATCTCACCCATTTCATCTTCAGCTATATCCTCCTCGTCAGTCAGTTCATCTACATCCGGTGGTACAATAATTACATCAGCTCTTTCAGCTGTATCTTCCTCTTTATCCTCCTCAAACAATAATTCAAGGGCTCTCTCAATTGTGAATGCATAACGTTGTCTCTTCGCCATATGTGATGAAACAGAATAACATACATAAGTTTATAAAATAGAAAAATCATAATAAAATTAAACAAAAAAAATAACAATTTATTCTGTTTTTTTTTTCTTAAATGTTGGCCTGTATTGGCCATGTGAGGGGAAACAGATCCCTCGCACATTGACACTACTATTATACAGTAATTATATAACTACTATAACTAAATAGTTGCACTATTATAATGCACCAACCTTTGAAGCAGTATTCAGTCAGATGTGTTGCCTACAACGATTCGAGCACAAATGACGTATTAGTGGGTGTAGCAGGCACCGTCATCCATGGCATGTTGTAACATGAATAATCAGAGGGAGTCGCAGGTTCTTTTATCGTTGTCCTGTTGTGACCTGTAGTAGCACATGCTTCTATTATATTGTCCCAGTGTCCTCATTTGAGGACAGGCATTTTATAACATTGCTGGCTTGCTGGGTACTAATAATAATTACCTGATATATAATGTACATGGTAAATCAGCGTCTTAGAAACATGTGACAACATCTATAATATCTATGTCAATAGAGTAGTACTCTGAATTGAAGATGAAATGTTGGCTTATTTGTGGCTCAATTTATCCCTGAAATTGGACCCCAACTAAATGCTTTTGTATGCATCAGTGAAACATAGTTTTAACATGAGGTTGTTGCAAAAACATTATAGCTTGTATTTTATGTATCTTTGAGTTATTCTATTCGCTTATTTATGAATATGACAATAATATACACGGTGTCCTCAAATGAGGACACTGGGACATAATGGGTTAAAGGCAGAAATGGTTTAGTTTACATATTATCACATCAGTATTAAAATCTGTAACCTAGCGAATATTTATAAACTTTAGTTGGTGAGCGACATTATGCAGCTCCTTCGCTGCTTATGTTGACTAAATATCTAACTCGTAAAAATTAACTTCTCGCCACCTACCCCTTTATCTACACTACTTATCTACCTTTATCTACCAGCCTCTTACATTCACCATTTATCAGAAATATAATTTGATGAAAATTTTTGTAGAAAAATAAATGAATAAACAAAAAACGAACAAAAATAAAAGAAATATAAAATTAGAATAATAAAAAGAAATACAAAATTAGTAATTAAACAAGTAAAGTAGATGAACAAAAAATATAAAGCAAAGATAAGACGAATTAATCTATAAATAAACTAGGAGTACAATATGTAAATTCTGCACACCTGCACATACCCTCTTCTTTTGTTAACCATACCGTGGTTGTGTTCAAGTTAAGTATACAAAGTTGCAAGCTTCTCAACATTAGGAGGTAAAGGACCGCCCAGGGGGAGCACAGAGGGCCACAAAAGGGCCACATGCTTAATGGTAGTTAGTGGACGACCGACGATTCTTTTCAGTATTGCAGAATTGGCCTTTAGATGGACAAAGAACAATAAACTGGTGTGATATACGCGACAGAAGGCAGGTTAAGAAGCCCTGGTGTAAATAGTTTATCGATTCTAGTTAGGACAACAAAGCTTTGTTCATTTCACTTCAAGTTCAACTATAATTGGATATTAGATGCTGAAGCCATCTATATACAGTACATATAAGAACATAAGACAATAATAATGGAGGAGACTACAAGGGACCATAAAGTCTATACTAAGCAGTTCCATGTCCCTTACCTCCTCTCGTCCCGATCCATAAAGTTATATCATCTTCTCTTAAAACATTTTTTTCCAGTGCTCACTATATACTAATTCATTTATTAACCAGTCTATTGGTAAACCAGTTTTTGCACATTTCCTATGTTTGATTGGCGGTTATCCCTCTCATGAGATGAATAAGGCCTACGGGTGTTTGGTATGCTATAAATATTGTTTATGCAATGAAGTATTAAAGGCAATTACTAATGTTAATTGATTAACTAAAGCTATGTTTTAACCCTTTATTGCCCAGAGGGCAATGAAGGATTAAAGGGTTAAGCTGAGTGAAATAGCCTGGTATTATTCAGAATAGAATATACAAAAGAGATACTGGTTATTGGCGAGGAAAACAGACTCATACAATGTGCATTTACGTGATATCCACGGATTTCAATTCCTTTCGTTAAGCGAGTTTGGTCCTAGCACCTTTCGGTTACTACTAGTTCCCCTGTCTACCCAAGCACTGATGGTAAACGTGACACATTTGTTCTCACTTAAGCACCTCTTCTCAAAACCTCTCAGGACTAAAAGCCAGGGGTGGTCCCGGAAAATAGACGTCAGTTGGAATAATTTCCTCTGAAGCCGTATTCAAATCCTATCACCAAGTCATAACTAACAACCATAGGTGAAAGCAATAACGGAGAGGAAAATGACACTGAGGAATGGAACTTTTTTTCATCAAAATGAAGGTGAAAATTTCATTAATATGTATTTGAAGGATCCTTAAAGAAATGACAAATAATCCAGAGAGGAAAACATATTCGACGGTTGTAAGAGAAAAGCTAGAAGGCAAACAAAATAGAGTTCCACCTAGATTCAAATAAAGACAAGTTTTAAGTGCATTTATTCTATATTTGTTTTGCTCCACCTGAAAGCATTCTGAAGTATTGAAAGGGAAACTTGTTATTTGATATTAGAAATGATAATTAGTTGAGGTGAATGATGTTTAGAGAAAATCCAGGATGTTGCACAAGCTCTTTTATTCTCTTAAATCTCGACAGAGTCTTCTTCAGAGAGTATTATACAGGCAAGTTATCAGACAGCATTTATATCCTCATTTGGGTCATCTTGAGAAGTATTACACTGGGGAACACACTTTCGGTTGCATGAGTTCTGACACTTGATTCTGATAGATTTGAGGTCACAGATTCTGAAAATGGCATTCGTTTGTGCAGATCAGGTCTAGTTTTGATGGTACGCGGCAATTTACATATCAGGTGACATGTTCTGAAAATACCAAAGGGAGGTAATAAGCATATTAGTTTACATTCATCAAATACTATTCTTAATTACATCAGTGCGTCAAATATAGATTTGTGTGTGCATTATTATTTTATTTCATTAAAACAATTATTTTATTTCTTTTCCAGGTGTGATCATTCTGTAAACAGTGTTGACTTCAATCAAAGGAAACATGGCCTCTATAGCAAGTAGAAGGAAATGTGTGACGTGCTCGGATTCATTCTGCTACATTTGTGGTGCATTGACAGCTCCAAAGCAAAGAAGGGACATTAGTGAATTTGTGAAGAGAGCTTACTTTTGCTACTTTAAAGTGAAACTTGGAGATCATCAAGACAAACCATGGGCACCGCATAAGGTATGTCATTCCTGCGAAGAAAACTTGCGTCAATGGACTAAAGGAAAAGACAAAATAACATTCGGTATTCCGATGATATGGCGTGAGCCACGGGACCATGTCACAGACTGTTACTTTTGAGTGACTCGTGTTGCTGGTTTCACTAGTAAAACTCGTCATCTTATCACATACCCTAGTCTAGATTCAGCAATCAGGCCTGTGCCCCATTCAGATGATGTTCCAAAGCCTATCTTCACTCAACTTGCTTCTGTTGAATCTGACAGTGAATGTGACACTGAGGTCACAGAGGAGTCAACTAACAGAAATGACTTAGATTTTGCAGGCATATCAACAGAACCGTAAACATTTAGCCAAGCAGAACTCAATGACTTAGTTCGAGATCTGGGTCTGTCTAAAAAGCTGTCAGAATTGTTGGCTTCACGGTTAAAAGATAAAAACTTGCTGAAAATAGACACAAAGGTAACATTCTTTCGCAACAGAGAAAAGAACCTCTTACAGTTCTTTGATTCTAAATTTGACTTCGTCTACTGTTGTGATATTCCTGGATTAGTCACCGCGATGGGAGCTCCAGGTTATGATCCGAAAGAGTGGCGCCTCTTTGTAGATAGCTCTAAGCGGAGTCTGAAGTGTGTTTTATTACATATAGGCAACATCTTTGGCGCAATACCCATAGGACACTCAGTACATCTGAAAGAAAAATATGAACACATCAAAACGGTTTTGGAGCTACTCAAATATGAAGAACACAAATGGATCATCTGTGTTGATCTAAAAATGGTCAATTTTTTGCTAGGACAGCAAGGTGGGTATACAAAATTTCCTTGCTTTATCTGCCTCTGGGACAGCAGAGCCAAAGACAGACACTGGATTCAGAAGGAATGGCCAGTTAGGGAAAGCCTCAATGTTGGGAAAAAGAACATCATTTATGAACCCCTAGTGGAAAGTGAAAAAAAAAAAAAATCCCGCCCCTTCACATCAAGCTGGGCCTTATGAAATAGTTTCTCAAGGCGCTCGATAATGACAGTGACTGTTTTAAGTATCTGTGTGAAGTGTTCCCTGGTTTAACGCTAGAAAAACTCAAAGCAGGTATTTTCGACGGCCCTCAAATTAGGACACTGATTAGAGACCAAGCCTTCACTCAATCCATGACTGGTGTTGAGAAAAATGCATGGGGAGCATTCGTTTCTGATGTAAGGAACTTTCTTGGAAACAGGAAATCAGAGGACTATAAAGAGCTCGTTGAATCTTTGATGGAAAGTTTTCATGTGTTAGGTTGCAACATGAGCATTAAGATGCATTTCTTGAACAGTCATCTTGAACTGTTTTCGGCAAACTTAGGGGACGTGAGTGATGAGCAAGGTGAACGGTTTCACCAGGATATCAAAGTCATGGAAGACAGGTATCAAGGTCGCTGGGACATTCACATGATGGCGTACTATTGCTGGAGCATTCAGCGAGACTGCACTGAGAGGCGATATTCAAGACAGTCCATTAAACGCAAGTTTGTGCCTGAATAAATCTGGCATAGTTCACAAAAGCAACTGATGGATCCAAATATGCTTGTCAAGGTAAATAAAAGTAATTAAGAATTAATTCTACGTGTTTGGTAATTCCTCTCTGTGTGCTGGTTTAGATTTTTAGCAGTAGTATATGGTAGTCTAACTATATAGAGTAGCAAATGGGAGGTAACTCACCGCAACAAAACTAGACCCGATAGAAAAAAACCGGTGCCATATTTGAAATCAGTGACCTCAATTTACCCAGAAACAGATCTCAAAATGTATGCAACTGACAAAAAGTTGAATTTTGTTCCCCAGTGTTATGGTTCAAGATACCCTGCAAGATGACCCAAGTTAGGATTGATATGCTGTCTGATAACGCTGGTTTACAGAGAAATTGAGGCAAGCATAAAAATATTTGTTATAGCCTAATTTTAAGGTGCTGATTTCAAATTTTAAATCAGTTTTCACTCATCACCTCTAGTTTCTGAGATATACATTCATACACATACATAAATGTGTACATGCATTCAGGGCTACCAGATGTGTCCTATATAAGACATTGTGTGTGTGTGTGTGTGTGTGTGTGTGTGTGTGTGTGTGTGTGTGTGTGTGTGTGTGTGTGTGTGTGTGTGTGTGTGTGTGTGTGTGTGTGTGTGTGTGTGTGTGTGTGTGTGTCTGTGTCTGTGTTAGTGTGTGTGTGAGAGTGTGTGTGTGTGTGTGTGTGTGTGTGTGTGTGTGTGTGTGTGTGTGTGTGTGTGTGTGTGTGTGTGTGTGTGTGTGTGTGTGTGTGTGTGTGTGTGTGTGTGTGTGTGTGTGTGTGTGTGTGTGTGTGTGTGTGTGTGTGTGTGTGTGTGTGTGTGTGTGTGTGTGTGTGTGTGTGTTTTTATTAGAAATTTTAGGAATTGTGGTCTTTTTGGAAATTTTACATGTCCTATTTCTACTCAAAGTATTTGGCAACCCTAACATGCAATACGGGTGGGTACAGCAGTTGCCTACTGGCGGTGAGAGAAAACGGTTATTGCTGTTAGACATTCATGTTACACAATCCTTTTATACGTTGGGTACATGTTTATATTATGATTTGCGACAATTCACATAACCATATATATTATCAAAGTTAATTTTTTTCAAAAAATTTTGTGAGCTGATACATATCTCTACAATAACTTCAGGCACTTCAAAACACCGAAGATGCATCAACAAGGCAAATTAATTCTACTACGTGTGTGGGATTTCATGGCATTTGCACAGCGCCGAACAATTACTTCCCTCCTGAGAACTACTTACTTGACTGTAAAATTGGAGATCGGGACAAATCCTGGGCCCCACACATCTGTTGTCAACCCTGCTACAATGAACTAAGTGCATGGTTATCGGCAACAAAATGGCCTGGAGAGAGCCACGAAGCCATGCAGATGATTATTATTTTTGTCTAACAAATATTACTGGTTTCAATACTTCTAGAAAAAAGATCAAATATCCCAACCTCGACGTTATTCCAGTTGGGGAGATGTCCGTGTGTATCTACGTGTACCACCAAGGAGTTAGAAGTTCTGCTGTGGTATAGATCACTCTTGTGTTCGTACACTCTTTTTTCGATGCCACGCGATTACTCTCCGTAGTACGTGGCCAGATATCCTCCGCATGGAATTTGATATACAATGCTGTTCTGGTTTATGATATTCTTGTTTTTATTCTTACTCACTATGTCTCTGATTCTTAATCCCGCGGCATGTGCTATGTGTATACCATTTGTGGATAGAAAATTAGTAATTACTTCTGCTCCTTTTGAGTATGGTACTACCAGGTAATCCTCTTTGGTCGTTTTGTTACCTGTTCTTGATATCATGAATGCTTTGTTTTTCAATTTGTGTATAAGACCTGAGAGGTACATGAGTTTGCGAAAGGCCTCGGTCATATATGATATTTCATCTGTCAGAAATTCATCGCTGCATATCCTTATAGCTCGTAGGTAGGAACCTATTATCACACCGGTCTTTGTTCTCGTGCTGTGCTGTGATAGGTAGTGTATGAAATCGTATTCGTTTGTGGGTTTCCTATAGACAGAGAATTTAGCGCTGCTATCCTCTCGGTGTATGAGTGTATCCAGGAAGGGAAGCTTTCCTTCCATCTCCATTTCTACTGTGAATTGGATATATTCATTAACTTCATTCAACATGCGAAGTTTGTTGTTAATATTTGACTCTTCTGGCATTATTACTAAAATATCGTCCACGTACCGGAACCACTTAGAGCCTCATCCTATGATCGGTATGGATTTGTCTACTTCTAGTGTTTCCATATATAAGGACGCCATTACTGCACTCTGAGGCAAACCCATAGCTAATCTTCTATGTTGTACGTATTCCTGTTCTTTGAAAACAAACGCGCCGAAATTAACACATAAAGATACTAGCTCTATGTAGTCCATTTTCTTAACTGGTAACTTATCTTTGCTTATGTTAGTCAGAGCTCTCTTCACCACGTTTATGGCTCCTTCTATGCTCACGTTCGTATAGAGAGATTTAACACCGAAACGGACCATTTTCTTTTCTTAAAGTCTATAAGCTTAAGTCGCTCGTTCGATCAAATACGCGAAGTTACGTGGGTGTGCACCGCTGATCGTCCCTAGCGTAGCTGACAAAAGCTTTGCGAGACGTTTAGCGAGGCGATGCGGCGCGATGCCTCTCCTTGAAGTAATGGGCGGCTGGCTTGTGTATTTTAGGGAGTTTTCTCATTGTTGGTGATCGGGGGTGCCTCCTCCGGAAGTTCGAGTAACTCCTTGCTTTTCTTCGATCTGGTATTTTTCTCGCAAAATTTTTGAACTAGTCGGCTTCTTGCTGCGCGAATTCCGTGTCCATTTTTTGTACGTGTCCTTATCGTTACGAAGCTCCAGCATTTTGTAGTTGTAATCTACTTTATTCATCACCACAATTCCACCGCCTTTATCTGCTTCTGTAATTAGTAGGTTGGCACGTTGACGGATATTTTCCAATGCTACCATGAATCTCCTTGGTAGGTCACATTCTTCGTTATCGGCTAGGCCTTGGTAGCACGCAACCACACCTTGCTTGAAACCTTTGTATACATCTTTCTCGTTCCATCTGTAATTCTTGT
>NC_134819.1:4267968-4270468 GCF_046742065.1 Oratosquilla oratoria
TGATCGTTCATGACTCAACAATGTTCGTTCTTGACTCAACGATGATCGTCCATTGCTCAACGATGATCGTTCACGGCTCAACGATCATCATCCATGGCTCAACGATGATCGTCCACGGCTCAACGATGATCATCCATGACTCAACGATGATCGTCCATGGCTCAACGATGATCGTCCACGGCTCAACGATGATCATTCTTGACTAAACGATGATCGTTCACGGCTTAACGATGATCGTCCACGGCTCAACGATGATCACCCACAGCTCAACGATGATCGTCCATGGCCTATCGATGATCGTCCACGGCTCAACGATGATCGTCCACGGCTAAACTATGATCGTCCACGGCTCAACGATGATCATTCTTGACTCAACAACGTCCATGGCTCAACGATGATCGTTCTTGACTCAACAATGATCGTCCACGGCTCAACGATGATCGTCCATTGCTTATCGATTATCGTTCACGGCTCAACGATCATCATCCACGGCTAAAAGATAATCGTCCACGGCTCAACGATGATCGTCCACGGCTCAACGATGATCGTCCATGGCTCAACGATTATCGTACACGGCGCAACGATGATCGCCCATGGCTGAAGGATGATCGTTCTTGATTTAACGATGATAGTCCATGGCTCAACGATGATCGTCCATTGCTCAACGAAGATCGTTTACGACTCAACGATCATCATCCACGGCTCAACGATGATCGTTCACGGCCCAACGATGATCGTCCATGGTTTAACGATGATCCTCCATGGTTCAACAATGATCGTCCATGGGTCAAAGATGGTCGTCTACGGCTCAACGACGATCGTCCATGACTCAACGATGATCGTTCTTGACTCAACGATGATGGTCCATGGCTCAACGATGATCGTCCATTGTTCAACGATAATTCTCCACGGCTCAACGATCATCACCCACGGCTCAAGTATCATCGTTGAGCCATGGATGATGATCGCCCATTGCTCAACGATCATCATCCACGGCTCAACGATGATCTTCCATGGCCCAACGATGATCGTCCACGGCACAACGATGATTGTCCACGGCTCAACAATGATCGTCCACGGCTCAATGATGATCGTCCACGGCTCAATGATGATCGTTCTGGACTCAACGATGATAGTCCATGGCTCAACGAAGATCGTCCACGGCTCAACGATGATCGTTCACGGCGTAACGATCATCATCCACAGCTCAACATTGATCGTCCATGGCGCAACGATGATAGTCAATGGTTCAATGATGATCGTCCATGGCCCAATGATGATTGTCCATGGCTCAACGATGATCGTTCTTGACTCAATCGATGATCGTCCACGGCTTAACGATAATCGTTCACGGCTCATCGATGATCGTCCATGGCTCAACGATAATCGTCCATGGCCTATCGACGATCGTCCACGGCCCAACGATCATTATCCACGGCTCAAGAATGATCGTCCACGGCCCAACGATGATCGTCCACGGCTCAACGATGATCGTCCACGGCTCAACGATGATCGTACACGGCGCAACGATGATTGTCCATGGCTCAACGGTAATTGTTCTTGATTTAACGATTATAGTCCATGCCTCAACGATGATCGTCCATTGCTCAACGAAGATCGTTCACGGCTCAACGATCATCATCCACGGCCCAACGATGATCGTCCATGGTCCAACGATGATCCTCCATGGTTCAACAATGATCGTCCATGGGTCAAAGATGGTCGTCTACGGCTCAACGACGATCGTCCATGGCTCAACGATGATCGTTCTTGACTCAACGATGATGGTCCATGGCTCAACGATGATCGTCCATTGTTCAACGATAATTCTCCACGGCTCAACGATCATCACCCACGGCTCAAGTATCATCGTTGAGCCATGGATGATGATCGCCCATTGCTCAACGATCATCATCCACGGCTTAATGATGATCGTCCACGGCCCAACCATGATCGTCCATGGCTCAACGATTAGCGTCCACGGCTCAACGATGATCTTCCATGGCCCAACGATGATCGTCCACGGCACAACGATGATTGTCCACGGCTCAACAATGATCGTCCACGGCTCAATGATGATCGTCCCCGGACCAACGATGATCTCTACGGCTGAACGATGATCATTCTTGACTTAACAACGTTCTTGACTCAACAATGATCGTCCACGGCTCAACGATGATCGTCCACGGCTCAATGATGATCGTTCATGGCCCAAAGATCATCATCTATAGCTCAACGATGATCGTCCACTGCTCAACGATGATCGTCCATGGCTCAACGATCATCGTCCACGGCTCAATGATGATCGTCTACGGCTCAGCGATGATCGTCCATGGCTCAACGATGATCGTTCTTGATTTAATGATGAACATCTATGCCTCAACGATGATCGTCCATTGCTCAACGAAGATCATCCATGGCTCAACGATGATCGTTCACGGCCCAACGATGATCGTCCGTGGTTCAACGAGTATCCTCCATGGTTCAACAATGATCGTCC
>NC_134819.1:4275468-4280468 GCF_046742065.1 Oratosquilla oratoria
GTATATATATATATATATATATATATATATATATTTATATATACATATATATGTGTGTGTGTGTGTGTGTGTGTGTGTGTGTGTGTGTGTGTGTGTGTGTGTGTGTGTGTGTGTGTGTGTGTTGTGTGTGTGTGTGTCTACTATGTAAATTGGAAGGGAACTATCCAAATTTCTCTGTTTGGCTTAGTTGAACTTTTTTTCGTAGATGATGTTAGTGACATGGTTTATTTTGTGGAAATTGGTGCAAGGAGTGTGGGAGGGGATATTGCATTTCATAATGCCCTGTGCATATAAAATATCACCATGGGCTTTTTCGCCAAATTTGGCAAATCAGAATACAGACTTTATTAAATTTATGTCGGTGGAAGCATGTGACTACCCAAGACTATGTAGAGGAATGTCAAAGAAAGAAACAGTCTTCTTTATTTTTATTCAAAGCATATTTGTGTTGCGTGATTTAACATGAAAAAAATACTAAACATATAAATACAGTGACTTGAGCTATATCTATTTATAACATTTTACTAATAAGCAATCCCCCTTTTCCTGAATCACCACACAAAGCCAAGGCAGATTGTGTTTGGAAATGGATTACCAAAATGATAAGGTAAACTGAGTTTTTGGTCAAATATCAGTAAAGGTGACTAAGAAATTAAGATGGCTATGGACCATAAGAGTTCCAATGTCGGGTGAGAACGCAGAATTAACGAAGTTACCTGAGCTTCAGTGGGGACAATTAGTAGATTAACATGGACAGACCATGATAATGGATGAGACTGCAAGAGACCATAAGGCCTGTACTAGGCGGTTCCATATCCACCTATCATACTTATTCATAAAGTATTTGAATGGTAATGAAAATTGTCTGCAGTTTAGAGACTTTAATGAAGAATCAAAGTTATTTTCACAAAGGATTTACTATACACCATCATCTACTTTTGCCCCAGAGACCACCAATAATTGGAATGGGAATGCACAGCATGACATAATAATAAAAAGAAAAATAATATTTATTTTAATGCCCGATGACAATTTTGCTTACAGAACCGATATAGAGAAACTCGGTGACCAGCATTCTTTTTTGAGTAGAGATTGATATTCATCAACAAAGGAATAACGTATGACTCTGGCCCGTAAGGATGTCACTAAAACCCCCAAAAATACTGACCGCAAAGAATTATACAGTCAGTACCCGATATGGGGGTCAGGTAAAGTAAGTATCCAGATAATTAAAGGGGCAAGTCCTTTGGATTAGATTTCTCGTATCTGATATTTGTTTTTGGTGAAAAATCCCAACAAACACCTGGCGACTTTATTCAGTTAAGTTTGTCCCATAGGCATTATGAGGCAGGAACCCCTGCCCCTGGCCCCAGAACCAGTTTCCTGACATTTCATTATCGTTGGCGTCGGTGAGAAAACCTCAACTATAAAGTGACATCAGCAGTGTCGTTGGTGTCGTGTTATGTTGTGGAATCGTACCTTATACGTTCAATAAATATCGGAAACTGGGCTGAACGTGCCAAAGGCTCCGGCCGCAATTGCTTCTCTTTGTCCAATCGAGAAAACGTTGGATGAAATATGTGACAAAAAGAGGAGGAGAAAGGAGAAATTACTGAGGAAGGCTAAGGGAGGTGAAGGTCTGGATGGGAATTGGGTGTCAAAGAAGAGGCGGACAAATGACCGAAGAATTGGAGAGGCGGGGAACAATGCCAAAGGCGAAGGTTTCCTGAAGAAAGAATATGTGAAGATTTGATACAGCATATATTAGGAGAAAATTCGAAGTCTTGCTCTGAAGGCTTCTTCAGTGAAGGAAAAGATTTAAGGTGAGGGTATGATCTTTATCTTGGAAGAGAGCATTGCGTGTGAAAAATCCGACACATCTTGTTTGATCAAGGAGAGAGGCTGACGATTTAGTCAAATGCCTTTATCATTGCTGTTGATAGCTAAAACCCATGGTATGGTTCTGATCGGGGTATTACACACGAGTGAAAGAAAAAAGAATCTTTAGAACTGGAGTGATTTCAAGGTCAAGATATGATCTTAAGAGTCCGACATTTAAAGAATCATTGCAAAGTCAGGACATCTATGAAAGTAGTTATTTGAATAACTGATGTAACGTGTCTTGTTACGGCGAGGCAGCTCAACGTTTTGGTCTAAAAATATCGTCAGGATCAAAGTTGTTTCAGAGGCGAGATTTGATTTTTATTCTAGTATATCCTCTGTGATAGTTGCCATAAGAGTGGTCGTGACAGTGGCCGTGATAGCTGCAGTGACAACACTGGTGATAGTGGTGGTAGGGCCATTGTGGTGGTTGGTGCCGCTTGGTATGCGTAGGAGGTGTGACGATGATGTAGAGAAAATCAATGACAGTGATAAACCTCATAGGCGACAGAAGTTACAATTACCGAAACAACTTTGTTACTATTTAAGTTTCCTCCATTCCCTGCCGAGGAAAATGTCCGCATCGTGTCACTGATGGGGAAAAAGTGTTGGTGATGCTGTTAATGGTGGCCACTGAAGGGTAGGGCTGTTGATAGATGGTGGTGGTTGATGCACTGGTGACGTGGTGGGGGTATGGTCATTGATTGGTGGTTAGTGGTATCCGTGGTGGTAGTGGTAAAAATGATCACGGTAGCGGGAAAGCGATAGCATGGGTTTTGGTAGGGGTAATGTTTACGGTACTATTGGGAATAGTAGATGTGGTAATGCTATTAGTGGTGATACTGGTTCTGACAGTTATCGTGTTGGTGGTCATGGTAGTGTCAATGGGAATAAGAGTGCTAGGTAGTTGTGGTGCTGGAAGTGATGGTGAATGAGGTAGTTGTTGTTGGTGTTGTGGTGGTGGAGGTGGTGGAAGTAGAGATGGCAGCTCTCGTGTTGTCGGTGGAGGTAGGCCTACTACTGGTGATGGGAGCGAAGGTAGAATTGGCGGAGGAAACGGACATGAAAAAAGTGGTGAACGTAGAGAAGAAGGAAGAGGTGGTGGGCGTAGGAGACGGTGGTGGACACGGAAGAGGATGAGGGTGTGGTGGAGGAGGTAGAGGTGGAGGAGGTGGTGGGGAGGAAGAGGTGGAAGTGGCGATAGGAAAAACAAGAGCGTCTCGAGATAAGAGATGGGATAGATGGCTCAGCTTAAACTGGAACATTAAGAAGAAGGACTGCACAAACACAAGCTCCTACAACAGCAGTGGTCAGAGATACTGTTGTTGGATTTTGGGTTGTGGTTATAAAATTCTTTGCTTGTTACTGCATCACTGGGGTTGTAACGCAGTCTCAACGGATCTGGAGCTGTTGTAGTATTCGGTTGTATGTCCTGTGTCTATGGGACAATGCCAGGTGCTAAAGTATTGTACATATTGCATAAGACACATACAACTCAAAACCAGTATCAGTTGATTTTATTTTCTTCTTTTATCAGCTTTCACAACTAAGATATTTTTTCGTTATAGTCGCCGTTATGATATTGCATAATCCAAACTTAATATAACCTATAAAAACACTGTATTTTCCTTACACCAAATCTAAAGAATTTTAAAGAGGTCACAGAGGGTAGAGTACCTGCGTTATAGTGACTATAGTCTTGGAAACGATGTATTTTGAATTTAGAAAACTGTGTTTTTGCTTTTTTAACAGAGGAAGGATTCAGTACAGCTGTAGGATATTGGCCGTAAAATGATGGTTTTAGCAGCTATGACTGACGTATATTGCCTTCCCCCATGAAAGCGCGAGAGCAGCTGCGTCGATGTAACTAAAGAATAGTAGGTGTCTCACAGTGAGTGCGATGCAGAAAGTAGTGCTACGAGTGCTGCTCATGCCCTGCCTGGCAAGGCTGGCGGTAGCTGGTGGTGGCTGACGGAGGTTAGCGGTGACTAACATTGGCTGACAGTGGCTGGCAGTAGTTGACGGTGGCTGACGGTGGCTGATGGTGGTTGACGATGGCTGGCAGTGGCTGTTGGTGGCTAGCAGGGGCTGACGGTGGCTGACAATGTCTAGTGGTGGCTGGTTGTGGCTGACGGTGCCTGGCAGTGGCTGATGTTGGCTGGCAGTAGCTGACGGTTTCTGGCAGTGTATAGTGGTGGATGAAGGTGATTGGCAGTAGCTGACAGTGGATGACGGTGACTGACAGTGGCTAGCGGTGAATGGCTGTGGCTAGCAGCGACTGACAATGATCGGCAGCTAGCGACATCTACCGACATCTACCGACAGCGATCGACAGCGACTGACTATGAATGACAGTGACCAATAGCGACTGACAGTGACCGACACCTACCGACACCGACCGACACCGAGTGAGAGCAACTGAGAGTGACCGACAGCGACAGACAACGAATGACAGCGACCGAAAGCGACTGACAGCAACTGATAGTGACTAGCAGCGACCGACAGCTACTGTTGATCCCTGTCACCACTGTTCCCCTCTTTGGTCCCCTTTCACCACTCTGTGTTGTCGTCTCTGTGTGCCGCCTTTCTTTCGTGCATTGACTTTCTTATAGTACGTCTTTCATTTTTTACATTCTTTTCACCACTTCTTTGTCACGGATGATAAGTCACTTACTGTTTTCATCTGTAGGAAGTTTCAGTTAGTATTACTCTGTCTAAGAGGGGAATTAAACGGAGCTTAACTTTTCTTTCTTTTCTTCCCGAATATTAATACGCTTGGTTCTTTAAGTTACACCAAGGGAGTCCCCTTTCTACCCGCTTGTCTACCAGCCTCTTACAGCTACCGACAGCGACAGGACATAGACTGACAGCGACTGATTGAGGACAGAGACTGCCATCAACCAACAGCGACCGACAGCGACTGACTATGACCGACAGCGACTGAAAGCGATTGAGAGTGACCCATAGCAACCGACAGCGACTGAGAGTGAATGACAATAGCTTATCGAAAGAGAAAAGGAAAGCGTGAAGAAAATTGGAGAAATATGGTGAAGATGCAACAGGAGTAAAGGTGAGCTGTCCATTGGTGGTGCTCCATGGATTGTAATGTTTGGGAGATG
>NC_134819.1:4287968-4302968 GCF_046742065.1 Oratosquilla oratoria
GGAACAGCTTCTTGGTATTCCAGAAGACCGCTAGTGACTGGAAATCCAGAGATTAAACGTTATATATATACACATATGCGATATTAGCTGTATATATTTGTTTGTATATTTATTCCTTTATTATCATTATTATCATTATCATTATTATTTTTCATTTCTCTTATGATGTGGTAGGACGCTCACTGTACGGTGAATTGTTTATATATTTTTATTCTTTATATTATACGTTTCTTTTTTATTATAGGATATATGTGATGTATGTGTGTGTTATGTATAGATATTGTTAATGTCATCTTTTTTATATAATTAATTTAGTATATCAAACATTCTGTAAATTCTTGAACTACACTTTAGTATAGTAAGAATATTTATATGAATCAGACTTCTAGCAAAGTAATAGTTGCAGGGTGATGAGTACATTTTTCAGTTTTGTGAATTAATGAAAAAAAAATCAGAAAATTAATGCGTTCGAACATATTCAGTATTCGCGTACACAAATACACGAACGCATAAGCACACGCACGCACGCACACACACTAGATCCTGTAAACACACGTGTATATGATATGCCGAGTTCCAGTGCGATTTTTTTTTTTTTTTTTTTTTTTTTAATCCATTCTCGTATTCAATGAACTCTAAATAGATCTGTCCTTTCGGATGAAAACCCAGAAAACTGTCTGACAAGTTTTCGCGCAGGCTTCCCCAAGGGTCCAGAGATTGTCGAACAATATAGATAACCTTCAGTCACTTTCCTTTATCCAGCTCGAAAACATTCGCAGGATTTCGTATTCTGTGGCTTGATTTTTTATGTTTATTTTTTGTGTTTTCTTATTTACTTTAAACGAATGATTGACTCAGATTTAGAGTGCCTAGTTATACCTTTTATATATATCTATATATATATATATACATATAGTCTACAGAAAAAAATTCTTACAAGTCTTTCCATGGGCGGATACGAGTCATTTGGTCTTAATTGTTAAAGACGAAAGTATTTTCCAAAACTAAAACTAAAACTTAAAAAAAAAAAAAAAAAAAAAAAAAAAATCAAGCAAGATCAAAATTGATAGTGACCATAAGAACATATGGCATAGATTAAAGTCTTCCATTATTTGAATAGAGTCCCGGTGGCAGCCAGAATAAGTAGATTTAGGCAGAATAAGTAGATTTTTAGAACATAGACGCCAAAAGAATAGGTGAGGGAAGGGGATTAGTTGATACAATGACGGAGTTTGAATTCCGTACTTACATATATGCACACACATATACTCGTACAGGGCTGAAATAATTTCAGTATACCTGCGCTGCGGGTTGTTACTCCAGCTCTCGTGGGCGGGGAGTTAGGGGTGTGTGTGCGTAAAAGGTCACAGCATTACCCATAGATCGGTCATATATTCTGGGCTCTCTTCCGGCAGGGAAATAGCTGTCGGTCACAAGTCCAATACGTGATCCATATACCATGGTGAATCACACGCATAAACACATAAACACACATATATACATACAGTACATATACACAAAATAAACATGCAGCAAAAACATGCACACAAAAACACGCGCGTGTACATGCGCGATCGTGTATATGGACGTGCATGTTCATGTGCATGTATGCTTATATGTATTGTTACGTCCCTTCCAATTGCAGAACCGTCGACAGGTTTTCCCTACCCACTTCGCTGCTTCCTGGAAGTCGTTATTGCATCCATTCAAATGACCAAACTGCTGATCCGTCGCTAGGTTTCCCTTAACTACCTTGTTACACTCTAAATACCTACTCGAAGTCAATTTAAACTATTCAAACCCTTCCAGGCTTCAAAGGCCACACAGGTCAGACGGAACGTAGTTTCAGCTCATCTACAGTTAGAAAGGTATATTTTCTCCACTGGTGATCGGGAAACTTGTACTCTTCCCTGACGGTAACATATATCATGTTGCCGTGTGGTGTACATTGACTTGTAAATGTCACTATGGTTATTTCGTATCTTACATTTTGTACTCGTTCATTGATTAAGGAATGTCAATTAATTTACGTATTCATTCCTTATTGTATTTTAATGTTATTTTGTTTATAAATATAAGGATTAAGTTATGAATAATTAGTATCAAGTGTATATTGTGTTAATTTAAGACCTTACACCCTTTGTAAAGCCCTTCCTTGCTCTAGATTTACAGTGGGCGGATAGTTACAATATATATGTGTACATGAGTGTGTATGTGTACATGAGTGTATGTGTACACCAGCGTGTATGTGTACATGTTCGTATGTGCGTGCTCTCACTCATCCTCTTGTCGATATAGTCAGTTCCTTCGATATCCCCTATCAATCTTTCTGGACGCGTTTCATCTGTTTGTTGAATTCTGTTGGTCGTGGGCCATATGATGTGCAATATGTCGCAGTTTTAGTCAATTTCGTTAGAGGATGCTTACTACCGAATTACGTAAACTATTTTTTTTAACTAGTGACAGGACTTGTTTGAATGGCCCTAATAAAATGTATGCGTATATTCGGAGTTACACAATGAGAATATGTGTAAATAAATTTAAATTAATGATGAAATAAGGAAACTGGAGGAGAGAAAATGAAGTGTGTGAAAAGGATGAAAGCTGACTTAATCCTTCTAGTTCATGATTTAAGACGTATTTGAAAAAGCTTCAACAAGTGAAACGTACACTTGATAAAGGTATCCTCACATGGTGTAGATGGTACTCTAATCAAGTTAAAATTATAAAAAGAATTAAAAATAGCTTATTATGTTTTTAACTAGCTATTAATCTTTAAATTATTCTGATTTATATATTATTGAAGAAACACCATACCCGTGATTATACTGATATTATTGCTAGTGGGTATTTGTAAGAGGCCGGTAGATAAAGGTAGACATTTAAGGTAGATCGGAGGTAGATCGAGGAGGTAGAAGGACTGGAAGGAAATTTTATAGTCTTTTTATTAGGATGTTATGATACAACGGCCGATGGCCGACAAGGCGTCAAGGATAGCTGAGTCAGACTCGCGCCTTGTATATATTCAAAAGTGCGGAGTGTCACCTGGTGTGTAATATTGTTTTGACTATTGGAACTGTGAGCGGACAAGCCATATTTTGTTACGACAGAATACTTACATTGTGACATAGTTTAGAAGAGTATAACAGCCTCTCTAATTGGAGAAAAAGGTAGAGGAGGAGAAAAATCATTGGTGCAGGAAGGAGAAGACACGCCCTTAAGGTGTGAAACTTGTTTGAGAAGTATAAGACTATTGGATGAATGAAAGAGTGATGTCGGAACGAAGGTGGCTTGGCGTCATGTAGAGAGTTCCGGCGGGGATTCTCGGGGTGTACTGATTTAGACCAACAAGCTTCAGAAAAAACCACACCCTATTTTATTCACCCCAAGAAGACCAAGGCATGGGGCCTTAGAACAAATTCTAGAGAGAATAGAAACGCTCTGAGAGGAGACGACGGACGCGGGGGTGACAGTATTAAAACAAAGCCAAAGTTTACTAGAACCAAGTCAAACACATCATTTATGACGTCACACACACACACACACACACACACACACACACACACACACACACACACACACACACACACACACACACACACACACACACACACACACACATAGAATAACACTGATAATTGCAATGAATAGGGAATATGGGCGTCAGTAAATAAAACCAACATGATAATTTCCCTCATTGTAGTAAATATTATTTCAACCAAGTAATTCAGATGGGGAGGGGGGATGAGGAATAGCTGTGCTTTGTAAGACAGAAAATTAAGCCTAAGCAAGTACGAACGAGTCTCTTTAATACTTAAAAATCTGTTTCCACCTGTACTAATAAATATAACACTGTATAGTTATTTCAAAATATCAAACGACAAACAGAGTGCAATGCATTCTTTGAAATATTAAAGACGATTTTTTTTTCAACATGACTGGATTTCATCGGGTCTAATAGGCTTGCATTCTATTTATTTCGGAAGTCCTAGCACCCAGGGCAAAGGTTACGACCTCAGTTTTATTTAAGCGCTTCCTGGTGAGAGCTTCTCATCTCACTGTTACGATGAACATTGAAAAAACAATTTTTTACATAAAAAATACGAGCAAAATAATAATTTAATTCAAATACACGTGGAAGTTCTCCCACTTCCATTACTTTCCTTTCCCTCTTTCCCTTTCCTCTCGCTCTTTCCCTTTCCTCTTCCTCTTTCCCTTTCCTTTCCCTCTTTCCCTTCCCTCTCCCTCTTTCCCTTTCCTCTCCCTCTTTCCCTTTCCTCTCCCTCTTCTCTTTCCTCTCCCTCTTTCCATTTCCTCAACCTCTTTCTCTTTCCTTTCCCTTACTCTCTCCCTCCCTCTCCCTTCCTTTCCCTTACCCTCTCCCTTATTCTCTCCTTTCCCCTTCCTCTCCCTTACTATTTCCTTTTCTCGTCACTCTCTCTGTCTCTCTCATTTCATCTCCCTCTCACTTACTCTCCCCTTTTCCTCTCTCTCTCTCTCTCTCTCTCTCTCTCTCTCTCTCTCTCTCTCTCTCTCTCTCTCTCTCTCTCTCTCTCTCTCTCTCTCTCTCTCTCTCTCTCTCTCTCTCTCTCTCTCTCTCTCTCTCTCTCCCTCTCTCCTCTCTCTCTCTCTCCTCTCTCTCTCTCTCTCTCTCTCTCTCTCTCTCTCTCTCTCTCTCTCTCTCTCTCTCTCTCTCTCTCTCTCTCTCTCTCTCTCTCTCTCTCTCTCTCTCTCTCTCTCTCTCTCTCTCTCTCTCTCTCTCTCTCTCTCTCTCTCTCTCTCTCTCTCCCTCTCTCTCTCTCTCCCCTCTCTCTCTCTTTTCCCCTTCCACTCTCTCCTTCCCCCTTCCTCTCTCTCCTTGCCCTTCCTCTCTCTCCTTCCCACTTTCTCTCTTTCCTTCTCACTTCCTCTCTCTCCTTCCCCCCTTTTCTCTCTTCCTCTACTTTTCTCTCTCTCATCTCCCCTTCCTTTCTCTCTCTCTCTCTTAGTCTTCACGTCCCTCTTCCTTTCACTCCCTCTCTTTTCCTCTCTCTCCCTCCCCTTTCATCTCTCTCTCCCCCTCCCCTTTCATCTCTCTCTCCCCCTCTCTCTTCCTTTCTACCCCTCTCCCTTTCTCTCCTCGCCCTCTCTTCTTGTCTTCTCCTCTCCCTTTCTCTCACTTTGTCTCCCTTCCTTTCTCCTCTTTCTCTTTCCTCTCCTCTTTTTTTTCTGCTCCATACTCTCCCCTCTCTCTGTCCCTCTCCACCAATGTGCAAGGTAGCGTAGATCAATTGCTCGCTTATTTTTGAGAAGCTGAATCATACATTGGTCCTTCCGAATTATTAATCCAATTTGGGGGCCATTGTTGTCCGGCGTACTTAACTGGCAACGTCAAAGCTTTGATCATTTTCAGTCGGATTTCCTCAACACGTTACAGTAACAGAGGAAATTATAAAGTTTTTTTTTTTTTTATATCAGCAATTGCTTATTTCATTTTTTGGATGGGAGTGGGTTATCAAAAGCTTTTGAAGGATTTTTTTTTATGAAGATGAAGCTTGGATTTTATTTCCAATTTGGTTAAGATATTTTAATCCAGTTTTCAAAACTTAGTTACCTTCTTTAGAGCTATACATTTTCCAGGTGGGGAAAGGAAGGGAGAGGAGGTACAGGTGGAGAAGAAAGGGGAGGAGGAAAAGGCACAAAAAGGGAAGAGAATAATGGGTAAGAAAAGAGGGAAGAGGATCAGAAGAAAGGAAAAGGGGAAGAGAGAGGAGGGGTAAGAGGAAGAGGAAGAGCAGAAGGAGGAGGACAAGAGGAGGAAGAAAATAGGAAGAGGAGATAGACGGGGAAGAGTAGGGAGAGGAAGAGGATGAAGAGGAAGTGGAAGAAGAGGAAGAATTGTGGGAAGAGGATAAAGTAAAAGAAATGAAGGAGGAGGAGGAGGAGGAGGAGGAGGAGGAGGAGGAAGAGGAGGACAAGAGGATGAAGAAATTAGGAAGAAGAGGAAGACGGTGAAGAGTAGGGAGAGGAAGAGGATGAAGAGGAAGTGGAAGAAGAGGAAGAATTGTGGGAAGAGGATAAAGTAAAAGAAATGAAGGAGGAGGAGGAGGAGGAAGAGGAGGAGGAAGAGGGTAGCAATTGCCCATTTCTAGTACGTTATGTGAAAATATTGAATTGAAATAACCATAGTTGAGAAATGAGAGAAGAAAACATGATCTAAGCACCCAGTGCCAGTCCCTTGTGGTTTCACCTCCACGGGAGACCAAGTAGCGGGGAGACGATCCTTGCTGACGCCCGCCTCGCAGAACCACCATATGAACCTATCATATGTCCTATATTTAACCTTATGAACCCAACGCATCAAACAACTCCTCTGATCTACCTGCTGACCCGAAAACTACTACCCCGGTGTTTCATGCGCGCGCGCACACACACACACACACACACACACACACACACACACACACACACACACACACACACACACACACACACACACACACACACACACACACACACACACACACACACACACACACACACACACACACACACACACACTGCACCCCTTTATCAGAGTAAAAGAGAGCGAAAGAGAGAGAAAGAGAGCAGGAGAGGGGCTTGGTGGAGAGGGAAGACCTCATCCTAATGACCAATGAGAGCTCAAAGGTCAGTCAGGTACGATCAGAGAGGGGGAGAAAACAGCATTGTAGCCGAGGAAAGCGGGGTGGGGGAAGGGGGAGAGATGAAGGTAGAGAGAGAGAGGAAAGTAGAGAGAGAGAGAGAGAGAGAGAGAGAGAGA
Organism: Oratosquilla oratoria; assembly: GCF_046742065.1. Lineage (NCBI taxonomy): Eukaryota > Metazoa > Arthropoda > Malacostraca > Stomatopoda > Squillidae > Oratosquilla > Oratosquilla oratoria. The sequence goes on from NC_134819.1 coordinate 4,294,750, forward strand.
GAGAGAGAGAGAGAGAGAGAGAGAGAGAGAGAGAGAGAGAGAGAGAGAGAGAGAGAGAGAGAGAGAGAGAGAGAGAGAGAGAGAGAGAGAGAGAGAGAGAGAGAGAGAGAGAGAGAGAGAGAGAGAGAGAGAGGGTGAAGGTGGAGAGAAAAAGAGGGGAAGGTGTAAAGAGAGAGAGAGAGAGAGAGACAGAGAGAGAGAGAGAGAGAGAGAGAGAGAGAGAGAGAGAGAGAGAGACAGAGAGAGAGACAGAGACAGAGAGAGAGAGAGAGAGAGAGAGAGGAGAGGCAGAGAGAGAGAGAGACAGAGAGAAAGAGAGAGCGAGAGGTGGGTTGGGGGAGGGAGAGGGAAACAGGTGGAACACCAAAGAGAAGACAACAGACAGGAAGGGGAGAAGACAGACAGACAGACAGACAGACAGACAGACAGACAGACAGACAGACAGACAGACAGACAGACAGACAGACAGACAGACAGACAGACAGACAGACAGACAGACAGACAGACAGACAGACAGACAGACAGACAGACAGACAGACAGATAGACAGACAGACAGAAAGTGAGAGAGGCATACAGAGAGGGAGAGGCAGAGAGCGAGAGAGACAGAGAGCAAGAGAGAGCGAGAGTTGGGTTGGGGGTGGGAGAGGCTGTTGAAACAGACCCGTTGAACACCAAAGAGAAGGCAACAGGGAGGAAGGGGGGAATGGGACAACGGGTGATAACAATGGGGTAGAAGCGGAAGAAGTGAAAAATAGTCTCCAATGAAAACAGTCACGTTTGCACCTCTGAACGTCAGTCGGTTACGGGGTTCGGGGTTGGCGGGAGGAGGGGAGGTTTGTTGTCAAGGTTCGAGGTGTTCCCGTTTGGCGACGCTGTTATCAGGCACTAGGCAGACTACCAAACGTTAGCAGGGACATTTTAACCATGTTACGTGTAGTATGAATGAAAAACAAAACATGCAGGTACGTACGTGCATACGGTGCATACATACAGAGTGCGAGGTGATCTAATAGAGGTGTTAAAGTGTATCAAAGGCTTTAACAAGGGTGATGCAAACAAGGTCATCATATTAAAACATCAGGGCAGGACTCGCAGTAATGGTTTTAAACAGGACAAATTTAGATTTAAGAAAGGAATAGGCAAAAATTGGGTTACTAATAGGGTGGTCGACGAATGAAATAGACTTAGTAACCATGTAGTAAGCGCTGAAACTATCAGTTGTTTTAAGAAACGATTAGATAACTTTATGGATGGGAATGACAGGTGGTGATGGATATGGAGCTGACTAGTGTAGGCCTTATGGTCTCTTGCAGTCTACTTCATTCTTATGTTATGTTCTTATACATACATACATACATACATACATACATACATACATACATACATACATACATACATACATACATACATACATACATACATACATACATACATACACATATACATACATAAATACACAAATAGATACCCACATAGACACACATGGCGCCGTGGTTAGAGCTCTGGCCTGCCAATACGGAGGTCCGGGTTCGATCCTCGCCCGGGGCTGAAATAATATCAGTATCGCAGCGCTGAGGGGTGTTACTCCAACTCTCGTGGGCAGGGAGTTGGGGGTGTGTGTGTGTGTGCAAGGTCATAGCATTACCCATAGATCGGACCTACGAGCTCTGAGCTCTCTTCCAGGAGGGGAAATAGCTGTCGATCACGAGTCCAACAACACGTGATCCAAAGACCAAGTGAATACATACATACATACATACATACATACATACATATGAACATGCACACATACGTGCACGCACGCACACAAAGAACTAACGCGTTCACAAGCAATCATGCTTTACTCGTACATGCACACATACACGGCATAAAAACTTTTATATAATGTAGACAAACCAATCAACATAAGTAACGACAGAGTTAAACAATAACACAAAAAAGGAAACTCTCAGGAAAGGAATATTTTACTAGAATTATCGTAACATCATTCAACAATGCTAGAAGTGACGTATATAACAAAAAGATAAAATAGCGAGGTAAATTATCTATATGGTAACGTGAATGTCTTAATCTTTAAGCCACTCTATATTATAAAACATGCATGAGAAGAAACCTGACAATATTGTCTAAGACAGACAGATATTGACAGAGAGAAAAAAAAGGATAAAGGAAGTGAGTCAAAATCCAAAACACAATGGAGAGTCGATTTGACTTGCTCTGGACACCTTACTGCGCTAATGACATCCGGGTTGATCACTCACCTCAACCTATCACAGTCTTCGGGGCCGGCCTCGCATGTGACAAATTTTCCTAAATATTTTCTCAGCTTTCCAAAATTGGCTGTCCTGAAGTCAGGTTCTAAACGTTATTCGTACTATTCAAGTACAACGGCGAGCCACAAAACTGATTCCAAATATCAAAAATAAATCATACGAAAATCGACTAAGACATATGAATCTGTTTTCCGTAAAAAAAAGCGTAGACTCAGAGGTGACTTGATACAGGTCTTTAAATTCTAAAGGGAATTGACAACATCGAAAGTGACAACATTTTCACACTGAATGAGAATCAGACAAGAAACAATAGTCTTAAACTGTCCGGAAATAGATTCAATTTGGAAGTGGGTAGAAACAACTTCGCCAACCGTGTAGTTAATGAAAGGAATAAACTTCCTGCAGAGCTAGTGCAATGTAGTTTAGTTCATAGCTTTAAGAATCATTTAGATAAACACCTAAGCAAGATGCTGTAATGATTATGATTTATTTTATATTATTTGTTTTTGTTTTGTTATCATTTGTCTGTCTGATTTTCATTTATTATTAGTTATATGTCAATTTACTATTATTTTCTATTTACCTGTTTGTTTACTATTTAAGTGTACCTATGCATTTATTTATGTATTTTATTTGTTATTTACATTATCATAGTTTTTATCTATTCATGTGGTACAGATGAGAGTAACAGGGAAGTGATTGGCAGTATGTTTGTGAGAAGAAAGATGGATGTACTGGCTTTGAGTGAAACTAAAATGAAAGGAAAGGGCAACTGTGAGTTTGGGAGTGTAGCTGGGAGATACTCAGGGGTGAAGAAGGGACGAGGGAGAGAAGGGGTGGCTATACTAGTAAGTGAAGAGATAAGTAAGCGGGTAGTGGAGTGGAAGGAGGTGTCATCAAGGTTGATGTGGATGAAGGTGAAGCTGGGAAAGGAGATGTGGGCTTTTGTAAGTGTGTATGGGCCTGGTAGTGAGAAGAGCGTAGAGGAAAGGGAGGATTTTTGGGTAGATATAAATGAGTGCATAGAGGGATTAGGGAGAAATGTCAATGCAATTGTATTGGGAGACCTAAATGCTAGGGTAGGAAATGAACCAATTGACGGAGTGATTGGGAAGTATGGAGTTCGAGGCAAAAATTGTAGTGGAGAATTGATGGTGGAGATGTGTCTTGAAAGAGAGCTGATGATAGCAAATACAGTGTTTAAGAAGAAAGTCAAGCATAAGTACACATGGGAGAGGGTGGTGGATGGAAGGGTGGCAGATAGAGCGTTAATGGACTATACAGTGGTGACCAGGAGTATGGTAGGAAGAGTTAAGGATGCACATGTTCTAAGGGGAGAGAGTGGGGGGGAAATCAGATCATTTTCTGGTGGAAGGTAATTTGAGAGTGGACAATAGGTGGAGAAAGAGGAAAAGGGCAGAAGGTAGGGAGGTACTTAGAGTGAACTGCTTGAATGAGGAAAAAAGGAGAATGAGTATAAGAAGAAGTTGAGAGAGGATTGGGAGTGAGTAAAGGATAGAGTAGAACTAGGAGTGGAGGAATGGGGATGGTTCAAGGAGAGAGTTATTAGGTGTACAAAGATGGTGTTTGGAACAAGGAGGGCGGGAGGAAATAGAAGGAGGGATAGTGAGTGGTGGGATGAGGAAAGAAAGAAGGGTGTAGAAGAGAAGAAGCATTCATTCATAGATTGGCTGCAAATTAGGACGAGGGAATCGTATGAGAGGTACAAAGTAAAGAAAAAAGAAGTTAAGCATAAGATAAAGGAAGCAAAGAGGAGAGCAGATGTGAAATGGCGTAAAAGTATGACAGAAAATTTTGAAAGTAATAAAAAGATGTTTTGAAAGGAAATTAAAAGAGGAAGAGGAGGCGAATCAAGTAGAGAAGAAAAGGTAAAAGGTGCAGATGGAGAGATGATGATGGAAGAGAAAGCAGTGAGAGTAATGTGGGCAGAGTATTTTAGGGAGTTGCTAAATGTAAAGGAGGATAGGGAGAGAAAGGTAGTTGCAGTGGGAAGCGTTAAGAAAATGAGTGACGAGTGAAGAAAATGGAGGAGAAATAGGGAAAGTTGAAAAGCAGCTGTTAAGATGATGAGAGCAGGTAAGGCACATGGGTTGGATGGATGCCATGCAGAATGTCTTAAGAAAGAAGGTACAGCTATGATGAACTGGCTGGTGAGGTTATTTAATGTTTGTTTAAGAGAGGGTAGAGTGCCGGAGGACTGGAGGAGTGCCTGTATAGTTCCGCTTTACAAAGGAAAGGGGGACAAGTGTGAGTGTAGTAGTTACAGAGGGATCAGCTTCTTGAGTGTAGTTGGGAAGGCTTATGGGAGTGTCTTGATTGAGAGGATTAAGAGAGGAACAGTGGGAGTAATTGGTGAGAAACAGTGTGGGTTAAGACAGATATGTGAGAAAGCTATAGTAAAAGGTAAGGATGTGTTTTGGTTTTTGGTCCTTTATGGATCTGGAAAAGGCTTACAACAGGGTAGATAGGAAGGCACTGTGGGAGGTACTGCAGATATATGGGATAGGAGGAAAGCTGTTAAGAGCAGTCAAGAGTTTTTACGAGAGTAGTAGAGGTTGTGTTAGGATTAGAAATGGAGAGAGTGAATGGTTGGAGGTAAAGGTGGGACTTCGTCAGGGATGTGTTATGTCGCCCTGGCTGTTCAATCTTTACATGGATAGGGTGGTGCGAGAGGTAAAATGCAAGGGTAGTGGGTCAGGGTTTGGAGATGATTAAAGAAAATGGAGAAAAGTGGGAGGTGATCCAGTTGTTGTTTGCCTACGACACTACGCTTGTAGTAGAATCAGAGGGGGGATTGAGGAAGTTAGTGACAGAGTTTGAGAAGGTGTGTGAAAGAAGGAAGCTGAAGATGAATGTGGGCAAAAGTAAAGTGATGAGATGAACAAGAGGAGAGAGTGACAGCAGGCTGGAAGTGAGCATTAAGGGTGAAAGACTGGAAGAAGTTGATAGTTTTAGATACTTAGGTGTGAATGTGGCAGGAAAGGAAGGAGTGGTGGTGGAGGTAGAATGTAGATTGAGAAAAGCGAGTAAATGCCTTGGTGGATTGAAAAGTGTAATGAGAAATAGACATCTGGGAATGGATGCTAAGAGGAGGTTATATGAAGGAGTGATTGTGCCAACAGGATTGTACGGGGCAGAAACATGGAACATGAGAGAGGAAGAGAGAAGGAGTTTGAATGTGTTTGAGATGAAATATCTGAGAAGTATGATAGGGGTTACTGGGTTGGATAGAGTGAGATATGAGGATTTGAGGAGAACAGGGGTGGAAAGGGAACTGGGAGATAGGGTTTATGAAAGAGTATTAGGATGGTTTGGACACATGGAAAGAATGAGTGAAGAAAGATAAGTAAAAAAAAGTGTGGAAGGCAGAGGTGGAAGGAGTGAATATGAGGGGGCGTCCTAGGATGAGATGGATTGATGGGGTGAAAGGGGCATTACAAAAGAGAGGAATGTCTGTGGAGGAAGGACAAAAAAGAACAGAAGATAGAGGTGAATGGAAAGGGGTTGTGTATAGATGATGCTATGATGCATGAGGGGGAGTGGATGGGGGATGGGGGGTGAGGAAGTATGTATGAGAAAAAAAATTAGGCAGCCCGAAGGGTTTTCTCCCCGTCTACTCCTTTTCTGAATGGGGGGACGGAGAGGGGGAGTCGCCGATTATATGAAGCGAACTTGCTATGGATGTGCTGTGCCTTGTGTCACTGGTTCTGATCCAGGGCAGTGGACAAGATGCAGGGATGACCCGTCATCCAGGATGTACCAAGATAAGAGGGGGGAGGAGGGGGGAGGGGAGTGGAATATATATGAAATGGAATGGGTGGGAGTGGTTTCTATGCCTTTTTCTTTTTGGCTACACCGCATATATATATATATATATATATATATATATATATATATATATATATATATATATATATTATATATATATATATATATATATATATATATATATATATAATATATATATATATATTCATATACATGTACAGATGCATGTACATGAACTAAGATTCTAGGACTCATTGCGTGGGTTTTTGACTTTAAAAGTTCATCTCTCATTTACAAGCTATATAAATCGTTAGTTCATCCAACTTTGGAATATGCTTTATCCGTATAGTCACCGAATCTCATTAAAGACCTTGACAGATTGGATAAAGTACAACAGTGACCCACAAAACTGATTCCATCTGTCAAAAATAAATCATGCGAAAATCGAATAAAACATATGAATATTTTTTTTCCTCAAAAAGTGTAGACCGAGAGGTGACTTGAAAAGGTCTTTAACATTTTAAAAGAAATTGACAGCATCAAAGAGACAAAATTTTTACACTGAATGAGAATCAGACAAGCAATAATGGTCCTAAACTGTTAGGAAATAGATTAAATTTGAAATAGGTAGAAACAACTTTGACAGCCATGTAGTTAATGAACGAAATAAACTTCCTGCAGAGGCAGTACAATGCAGTTCAGTTCGAAGCTTTATAATTCGTTTAGATAAGCTCCTAAGCAAGATGGTGCCACGTCTGCCATTTTTTATAATATTTGTTTATTTGTTTGTTATTATTTGTCTGTTTTTTTCTTTTATCATTATTTATTTAATTGTAATTTGTTATTATTCATTTGTTAATTTGTTACTATTTACTGTTTACCACATTGTTTATTACCTAATTTTACCTACCTATACATTTAATTTGTTTAATATTATTTACATTGTTATTATGCTTATTTATTTATTTATTTATTTACTTATTTATCTATTCGTCATTATTATATATTTTTTCGCATCCTACCAAGTTAAGGGCCAAGAGGTCTTCTGTCGGCATCCTCCTTATTTGTAATATATATATATATGTATATATATATATATATATATATATATGTATGTATATATATATATATATATATATATATATATATATATGTATGTATATATATATATATATATGTGTGTGTGTGTGTGTGTGTGTGTGTGTGTGTGTGTGTGTGTGTGTGTGTGTGTGTGTGTGTGTGTGTGTGTGTGTGTGTGTGTGTGTGTGTGTGTGTGTGTGTGTGTGTGTGTGTGTGTGTGCGTGTGTGTGCGTGTGTGTGTGTGTAAAATACGCACGTATACATGTATGTATGTATGTATGTATGTATGTATGTATGTATGTATGTATGTATGTATGTATGTATGTGAGTGTGTACGCGTGTGTATATACATACATTTATGCAATACATGCATATATTACATAGTTATTTGCATATACATGTACGCATAATTACATCCGCACACACATACAATATACACATAGACACACACAAACATACATGCGTATGAGAACTCTGACCTGTTACCGAAAGAATCCATCAACTTTTCCTTTCTGCTACAATTAAAATATTACCTTGATATTACTGTTTCATCTCCCGCGGCCATTAAATATGAAGCCAAATGCTCGTCTTACAGTGGTTACATCAACTAAGAGGAAAAGCACAACAAAATTTTATTCCATTCGAGAATTCCAGTAAAATGTAAGGCAGCAGAAAAATACACACATCTAAAAGAATATATAATTCTTTGATACTATATCTTACTTAAAATATCGAAGGATATGAAGTATTCTGTTCATATACTGAATCAGTACGGTAAACAAATATAAAACTAAAGATTAGATTTGATGATATAAATGTTCAGGTAATACTCAAGAGTCGATATAATAATCCTTATAGGTTTCTAGTTAGTCTTTCTAAAATTCTAACCTTAAGATAAAAGAATGTATCAATCATAAAAATATTAACGATTTATTTTCCTCATTTGTGTATTCTTCTATTCATCTGTGTATTTGTCTATTCATCTATATCTTACGAGAATCTCGTAAGCGTATACACAATGGCAGAAGGCATTACAGGAATATGCATTTTCTATATATAGATTAAAAAAAATCAAT
>NC_134819.1:4305468-4307968 GCF_046742065.1 Oratosquilla oratoria
GTGCCTTCCGCTTGGCTCTCTTTTCACTGGCTGTGGTCAGAATTTTTTCCTCTCCAGACTTCAGCTGCTAGTGAAGAACACTGCACCATTTGCTGTGGCCGGCTGCTACCTCTTCCCAGTTCTCCGTGTTGATGTCCAGGGCTTTCATGTCACGCTTGCAGACATCTTTGTAGCGCAGTTGAGGTCGACCAACGTTTCTTTTGCCGAAGACAAGTTCACCGTAGAGGATGTCTTTGGGGATGCGTCCATCTTCCATCCTTCGCACATGGCCGAGCCACCGAAGTCTGCGCTGCCTTAGCAATGTGAATATGGTAAGAAGACCTGCTCGCTCGAAGGCAGCGCAGATGGAAGTTACTCAGTTTGCGCTCCTGCTTCGAGTAGGTCGTCCATGTTTCGCTGCCGTAGAGGAGAGTGCAGACTATACACGCGTCGTACACTGCCATCTTAGTTGACGTTTTCAGCTTCTGGTTCTCCCAGACGCGGGTGGTGAGGTGTCCTAGGGTCGTAGCAGCCTTGCCGATGCACTTGTTGATCTCGGCATCAAGGGACAGGTTGTCGCTGATAGTGGATCCCAGGTATGTGAACTGGTGTACGACTTCGAGTTGGTAGTCGTCGATACAGATAGCTGGTGGAGTGTCCACATCCTGACTCAACACATTGGTCTTTTTTAGGCTGATGGTCAGTCCGAAGTCTTTGCTGGCCTGGGAGAACCTATCCATAAGGCGCTCGAGTTCTTGCTCATTGTGCGAGGTGAGAGCGGCATCATCAGCAAAAAGCATGTCCCTGATGGTTATCTCAGTCACTTTGCTTTTTGCTTTCAGTCGAGCCAGGGTGAAAAGTTGACCGTCAGATCTTGTGCTGTTGATGTTTCAAAAGCATGCTTTAAGAGCATAACAAAGAAGATGCCGAAGAGGGTTGGAGCCAGTGCACATCCTTGCTTGACTCCACCCTTGATGTCAAAGGGGTTGAATATGTTCCCCTCATACTGGATTGTATGAGGGCAACACACACACACACACACACACACACACACATATATATATATATATATATATACATATATATACATATATATAAATATATATATATACATAAAAATACATATATTTATATACATATACATACATATACATAATACAGTCGTGTACTGCTAATTCCGCGACACGACTGGCCAAAGGAAAATGAGGAGGCGGAACATAGAGCGGATCAATCGTCCGCGGATCAATCGTCCGAAGATCAATCGTCAGCGGACCAACCATCCACGGATCAATCGTCAGCGGCCCGGTCGTCCACCAGGCCATTAACTAGGAGACGTCCTCCGGACGATATATAATCTTGTAACCCCCTTGTACTACTTAGTCTCTCTGAAGAAGGTGTAAATAGCCGAAACGTTAGAGAAATAAACTCATCTCTGACTTGTGTGTTTCTTTACCACCCTCCTATCTTCATCTGTCCAGATGGATAATACATATATATATATATATATATATATATATATATATATATATATACATATATATATATATATATATATATATATACATACATATATATATGTACATATATATTTATATATATATATACATATATACATACATATATATATATATGTATGTAGTCATGTATATATATATATATATATATACATATATATTTATATATATGTATATATATATTCATATTTATATATATATATGTATATATATACATGCATATGCATATATATATATATATATATATATGTATATGTATATATGTATGTATATATACATATATATACATACATATATGTATATATATACATATATATACATACATATATGTATATATATACATACATATATATATATAAAATATATATATGTATACATATATATATATGTATATGTATATATGTATATGATAAATTGTTTAAGACAAATGAGAGAGTGATAGGTGGGGAAGGGTAAACGAAGATGGGCTAAGAATACATTTATTGTTCCTACGTTTCGGTTATTATAACCTTCCTCAGAGAACTTGTTACAGAACATCTTGGTCACAACATTTATACCCGTAGTGGGGGAACTTGTGAAGCTTCGAGTGTCAGGTTTTTTCTAGCGCATTTATTATTAAGAGACTTTCTGCTTTAGATAGGCATATAAATCCTTCTCTGTCGTTATTATTTTCTTGGACATTTATATGTGCAGCTTCAACTGTCTTTCTCATCTTCTTTTGTAATCCTTTGTGTAAAATTTCAACTTTACTCCATTCGGGAAGGTTGTTGCATATTTCGAGGTGGCGGACGTTCTGTGTGCTTTTATATCATTCCTATGTTCGTTTATCCTCTTCTCGATTCCTCGACCTGACTCACCGATATAAACCGAGGGGCAGCCGATACATGGAATGCGGTAGATCACACTGAGGTCGTTGTTGTCATTAGTGTGGTTTTTAAACATTTTACCTATTTTATTATATGATACCTTGGCGATGTTTATGCCACCTTTCAGTAAATATCTATCAA
>NC_134819.1:4332968-4350468 GCF_046742065.1 Oratosquilla oratoria
GTGAATCAGACACAGAATAGTTAGCTATATTAGATAGATGGTTAAAAGACATGAATTCTATCTTGAAAGATTCATATTGGATAGAAGGTTCTAGTGACAAAGTGAAAGTTTCTCAGGTAATAAAATTAATCACATTTGGATTGTTAGCCAAAAGTTCTGACAATTTAACGACAGAAAAACTGTATAAAGATCTCTGGTCAAATATTAATTTAGGGGAGGTAGATTATCTTCTTCAAGGGTACAGAGAGACCAGAATATTAAATCCATATGTGATGACAGTTGGACAACAGAAAGAAACCAGGATCATTAGAAGAGAGTATAAGGAAAGATAATTAGAACATAAACAGAAAGCTAGAAGTCCATCCAGGGATACTAGAATTGTATATTTCAATTGTAATACTTGGGGACATAAAGCACAAGACTGTTATTATGGAAATATTTGTAGAAATTGCAAATATGAGGGTCATGATGAGTACCAATGTAGAAACCCATCTTTTTGTATGTATAAAAAAATTAGGGCATAAAACACACGACTGTAGAAATTTTCGTATGAACCAGGAAACAGGAGGAAAACCCCCAGACACAGAATAAACCAATATTACAGAACTCCCCATATATATAAAAATAAACAGTATTGCATTAAGGATAAGAATGATAGAAGGATGAAAAAACTACAGCATCAAAGATAATTATAAACTGACAATTATATTTGGAAGGACTTCTGTGGGACCTCTCATTGAAGGCAGAGTGTTCAATAAACCTATTCAAATATCTATTGATACAAGATTTGTAGTTAATGTTATAACTAGTAGAGTTTTAAACCAGTTGAAACCAGGAGTGAAAATCGTGGAACCAATCCATTACTCATTGCAAAGTAGTAACTGGAAATCAGTTAAAAACATTAGGTAAGGTTGAGCAAGAAGTCATCTTATATACAAATGAATATTTATACATTCCAGCGATATTTGTAGAGGAATCTGTTTTTCCAGGAGATTCATTTATAGGATTTACAACTATGAGAAAAGAGAAAATGGTCATATGTCCTGCTGATTTTGGGATCTTAGTGAAATCACAGCTAATCTCATTTTTAAACCAACCAGACTTAAGACCAGTGACAGGAATCAAAGAATCCCTAGGAATAGATAGGAAAGATAGCATTTTTACTTTAGATAATGAGGTCGAGCGGTCCAGACCAGCAGAAAGTAAAGCCACATATAGTGAATCCAATTCAGATATTCAAGAAATCCCATAAATTACTAATTCATCAACTACAAATGAAGGATTGCAAATTGTGGACGGTGGCTTAATAAAGTCGATATTATTCCACTCCAGAGAAATTAACAGGGTTGAAGTGTAGTTGAAAGAAGTCACTGTAGACTCTGAAATTTTAACCATCCCAGAATCAATTAGATTAAAGGGTTTGAAATTGGACTCGGGTATTTTAATTCAAATAAGAACATGGTAGAAATATTAATGATTAATACTTTGAATAACGATATAACCATAAGGAAAGGTACACAAGTAGGATGTTTTCAGGTGTGTACAAAACACATTAAGATTTTAAATGAGAGTACTGATGAGGTGGAATTACCAATTTCATCAATCTGTTCAGTTCAGGAAGAAATAGAGTTAGGAAAGAAAAACAGGAATCAACTAGAATCTACTAATTGCCCTGAGTTGGATGAAGGTTTGGTTGTTGTGCTCGTAAAGGACAATAAAGATTGCTTAGCCGGGGGACGCCTTAGGCACAACAACTGTTTTAAAATATCAGATTAAATTAAAACCAGGAACACAGCCTATCTATATACCCGCCTACAGAGTTCCTCACTCTAAATTAGGAATAGTAGATTAACTGATCACTGAAATGTTATCGCAGGATATTATTGAATATAGTCAAAGTGAGTGGAATTTTCCTTTGATTCTAGTGCCAAAATCAGATGATACTATGCGCCCAGTTATTGATTATAGGGAATTGAATAATCACACCATACGTGACAGGTTACCATTACCAGTGATAGAAGACAATCTTAGAAGTTTGGGAATTGAGAATAGATATTTTAGCACTATAGATATCAAATCTGCTTTTTAGCAAATAGTGTTGCATAAAGACTCACGAGAGTCTACATCATTTTCTACTCCAACGGGACATTACGAATTCAAACGAATGACATCTGGGTCATGTTATAGTCCATAAACTTACATGAGATTAATGAATACAGTTCTAGATGGGTTGTTAGGAAACACTGCCTGTGTATTTCTAGTTGATATTTTAATAGTTTCCCAGACAGCGGTTGAGCACTTCAAGAAATTAAATTTTATATTCTCAAGACTAATTGAAGCCGGATTGAAAGTGAAACTTGAATAATGTAAGTTCATGCAGGACAGTGTTATTTATTTGGGATATAAGATAGATAAACGTGGACTTAGTACAGTGAATTGAAAGGTTGAAGCAGTAAAGAATTTTCCAGTTCCAAACAATGTAAAAAAAGTTAGAAGTTTCTTGGGATTGACAGGATATTATAGAAAATTTATTCAACAGTATGCTGACATTGCTAATCCATTAAGTTTTTTGTTGAGGAAGGACTCAAATTTCATGTGGGAACCTGCACAAAAGCAAGCTTTTGACAAGTGAAAAGATAAACTCATGAGTTCTTCAATTTTAATATTTCCAGACTATGATAAAGAATTCATTCATTTTCACTGATGCATCTGACATAGGATTAGGAGGAATACTTATGCAAGAGAGAAATGGAACTTTGAAACCAATTGTTTACACATCAAGACTGTAATAGCGCAGAGAGAAATTACTATATAACAGAAAGAGAAACATTAGTATTGATATATTCATTATAAATATTTAAAGATATGATACTGGGATATCCAGTCAGAGTGTGAACTGATCATATAGCCATTCAGAACTTATTTAAGCATAAGAATCTTAAGGGCAGACTCGCTAGATGGTTTGCGGTACTTCAGTGCTATGAAGTTAAATTTGAATATATTCCGGGTAGAAAGAATATTGCGGCAGATGCACTTACTAGAAAAAATAGCCAAATAATGACAGGGTTGATTGATTTTGTTTAGAATATAAAGGAGTTAGTAACCTTAGATGAGGAAATGCTAATAAGAAAACAGAGGGATGATAATATATGTGACTCATTAGCCAAGTATTTGATGAACCCAAGAGGAAATCCTCCAAAACTACCAAAGGGGTATGATAGAGGATTTTCATTTGGCTAATGGACTTTTGTATAGAAAAACAGTTGGAAGTGGGAAAGATATTTCTAGAGGTCCCATAAATCAGTTGGTAATACCCAAAACTCTTATAACAGAGATATTGAAGTTACTTCATGATAGTGATTGTAGTTCACATCCAGGAAAGGATAAAACTTATAGACAAGCACAACTTAAATACTTTTGGCCAGGTATGAGGAAAGATATATATGATTATATAGAATTTTTTTTAGATGTGTTAAGATGAAAGAAAATACACCAAAAACTGCTCCTATGTTTACCTATCCCATTCTACAAAAACCTTGGAAAAGAGTCCATATGGATACATTAAAGTTGCCTATGTCTGAGAAAGGATATAAATACGTATTTGTTGCCATTGATTATTTTTCAAGATTTTGTATTTTACAACTCATTCTAAATAAGAAAGTTTAAATGTTGCTTCGGTAATCTATGATCAGATAATCTGTAATTTCAATACACCAAATCTTAGTTTCAGATAATGGATCTGAATATAATAACACAATTTTTGAAGAAAAAAATATGCAGTTCATTTAAAATGAAGAAAATGCTCATTTTATTGAATCATCCACAAAGTAATGGAGTTGTAGAGAGGTTAAATAAGAAATTTATTACATGTCTTAGATGAATGATAAGTACTTATAGTATAACTTAGGATACATGGATTTCTTGTGTTAAATGTACTCTGAACAACCAAATTAATATAGCAGCAGGTGAAACACCTCATTTTGTTATTTTGGGGGAAGACAAAACTCTTCCATATGAAATCTTGACTACAGAGCAGAAACCTGTGTATAATATAGATGATTATATCTCAAATTGGATAAATACTTTTCAAAGTATTCACCAAAGAATTAGGGAACATATGCAGGAGTGATCACAAGAGATGAAAAAGCAACAACACAAAATAGCACATAAACTAGAATTAAAAATAAGAGATTTAGTCATGGTCAAACTACATTCACCCTATAATAAAATTTCACCAAGGAACTCAGGTCCATATAGGGTAATTGATTCTACAGGTGAAAATATGTATAATCACTTACACTTGGGAACTAGGGAAGTATTGATAGGCCATTTAGATGATATGAAGAAGGTTAAATTGTAGTTCTGTGAAGATGACTGTTGTGATACCCTATGTATCAATTTCAATGAACCAGAATATCATAGGAAATATTTTGATAAAATTTTATGGGAATTGAATATTAACCTTGATACATTTTACAGATGAAGACTGCCATACTATTTTTTATATACTTGGTGATTGCCCTGGACTGGAATCCAATTCATCCTAGAGCATTGGTACAACATCAAGGAAACCTAATAATGATAGACAAGTTTATTAGGATAGTTCTTGAATACAAAAACATTACTCTAATTAAGGATAATGTTGACTCTTTGAGAGTGAATTTCAAATTATCAAAAGAGAACATTTCTAGTAAAAAATTTCAAAAGAAATTTGAAAATAAGATAAAAAAGATAGAACATAAACTTGATATCATAGATTCAAATTTCAAAAGAAATGGCAGATAAAAGAGAAGTATGTTAGTGGTGGCTTTAGGAGCTCTTGCTGGATTGGGAATATCCAATTTTGCCTTCCATGCTGACTTAAATTTTTCTATAAATAAATTGAATGAGAAGGATGCAAAAATTGATAATTTACAAACAGGTGTAAAGAACATTGAGGAACTGATCTCTGAAATTACAGATAATTTAGAGAATCTCAGTTTAAACAAAGTGAACAGCAGCATACAATACTTCTTTTCTTATTACTTAATTCTATGCATTTAAAATTATCTGAGATGCGAATTCAGTTGGAATCTTTTGTGCAGGATTCAGTTCTAGCAAGTTTTGGTCAAGTAACTTCTTCTCTTCTCACAATACCTCAACTAATAAGAATAATCAATTCAGCAGAGAAGGATTGGAACTTTAAACCTTTCTTTGATGAAGCTAATGTGGCATTCTATTACCCTTTATTAACGGCATATTTAAATTTTTCCTCAGTGATAATAGAAATTCCTCTTTCTTCTAGCTTTAGATTCAATATATTCAAATTCATACCCTTCCCTGTGGAGGTAAATAGTTCATTATATGAAGGGGATGTTCCAGTGGTAAATCCATTCAAATACATCTTTTCTGTAGACAACTTAAACATAAGAAAATAAGAATATAAAGCCTACACTAGGCAGCTCCGTATCCATCACCACCTGCCATCCCCATCCATAAAGTTGTCTAATCTTTTCTTAAAACAACTGATAGTTTCAGCGCTTACTACATGGTTACTAAGTTTATTCCATCCGTCGACCACCCTATTAGTAAACCAATTTTTGCCTATTTCCTTTTTAAATCTAAATTTGTCCAGTGTATAACCATTACTGCGAGTCCTGCCCTGTTGTTTTGATATGATGACCTTGTTTGCATCAGCCTTCTTAAAGCCTTTGATCCAGTAGAACACCTCTATTAGATCACTCCGCACTCTGCATCTTTTTAGAGAGTGTAATTTAAGGTGCCTAAGCCTCTCATCGTAAGGCAAATTTCTGAGTCCATGTATCATTTTGGTCATTCTTCTCTGTACTGATTCTAGTGAATTGATGGGTCTAACTATCGCTAGATAGAGTTTAATAATTATCTCTGCACTTCTATTCGTTACCGTCCTAGCAATGAAACCTAATGCTCTGTTAGCTTTATTCCTGGCGCTAATGCACTGTTTCCTGGTTTTAAGGTCCGGACTCACCAGAACTCCCAAGTCTCTCTCGCACTCAGTTCTCTCTAAAAGCGTGTTTCCTACGTTTAACACGCTACACTTAGAGATGTTGAGGTTCATTTGCCATTTCACCGACCAAGTAAACAATCTGTTAATATCATCCTGCAGAATCTCTGCGTCGTCTCCTGACCTAATTAGGCGTCCTATTACAGTGTCGTCCGCAAACTTACTAATATCACTATTTATCCCGTCGTTTAAGTCGTTTATATACATAATGAACAACAAGGGACCCAAAACCGAGCCCCGGGGGTCCCCACTAGTTACATTGCCCAACCTATATTTTACTCCATTTATGGTAACCCGCTGTTTTATGTTACTAATCCAAGCTCTAATCCATTCTAACACTTATCCTCCTATGCCATGGGCTTTGATTTTATTTAGTGATCTCTGATGTGGCACCTTGCCGAACGCTTTGCTAAAGTTAAGGTAAATGATATCGTAATTATCATTGTTATCTGACGCCTTATATACTTTAGTGTAAAAGGATAGAAGATTAATCACACATGACTTACCCTTGGAGAAACCATGCTGTGAATTACGAATTAAATTATGTCTTTCGATGTGTTCTCTGAGTCTATTTACTATTATTGATTCAAGCATTGTTCCTATAACCGATGTCAAACTGATTGGCCTGTATTTGCATATAGACGATCTATCTCCCTTCTTAAAAACAGGAACAACGTTTGCCTGCCTCCAAGCAGTAGGCACAAAACCAGTGTCTACTGATTTATTAAATATTTTAGTTAACTGGTCGCAGATTTAAAATTTACATTCCTCTAGCTATCTCGGAAAAATTTCGTCTGGACCCGGGGATTTTGTATCTTTAAGTATTTCAATCTGCTTGACTACTTCTACTTTACTAAAGGTGATATTAGATTGAATACTTTTTCATGCCCTCTGAAAATCGGATCGCAGTCAGGTACTTTGTCTAACCTCTCATTAGTAAACACCAATAGAAAATAATTGTTAAACTCCTCACTCACTTTCCCCTCCGATTCTATAGTGACATTTTCATCGTTTTTAATTGGTCCTATTCTTTTTTATTTTTTGTTCTATAGAGATGAAAAAATCCTTTGGGTTAGATCTTGCTTGACTAGCAACCTTAATTTCATAATTACGTTTCGCTGTACGTGTATTCTTTTTACCAGCTTTGCCATTTCGTTATATCACGATGTAAGGTGTGTTTCCCCCTTTTTTTTCTTCTTTTTTTTTAACGTAAAGTCCTATTCTCATTCCGATCTCATGTTTCAATCTGTCCGTCATCCATTTGGGAGTGTTACTATTTTTCGTATTGACTTCATGGGGATAAATGTATTTTGTGCTTTAATAATTAAATCAGTTAGATAGCTATACATTTCATCCAAATCGATAACCTGTCTGTTTAGCCCTCGCCCCCAAATGACCTGACCCAAGGTATGCATATTATCCTTCGTGACCTGACCACTGGTCATGACCTGACTCCCGGTCACGCACCGAGACTCAACAATGTCCGAAACGTCCGTAACTTCCGCATGATATTTCATATTAAATTTCAAATAGGTTTTCATATTGTCAAAGTTTGGTCTTCTGAAGTCTGTTACTTGGACGTTATTCGTACTTTTTAATTATTCCCAAAAAATATTTAATCTTATTTCTTGATGATCGCTAGAGCCTTGACTATCTCCCACTTTTACGTTACTCATTAGGTGCTCATTATTAGTGAAAACTAAGTCCAGAGTATTTTCTCTCCCCGTAGGATCGGTAATCTCTTGTTTTAGGAAATTATCCTGCACCACATCTAGGAATTTCTTTGTTTCCTAATCTCCTATTAAAGTTTCCCAGTCAATGTTTCTATAATTAAAATCTCCCATGATCACAACGTTTTTGTACTGGGAAGCTCTGTCAAGTTCATGAATCAGGGGATCAGTCTGCTCAATACTGAGGTTAGGAGGTCTATACAAGACGCCAATAACAACTTTCTTATTTTTGCCTATAACCTCTACCCAAATAGATTCCGTACAGTTCTCTTCTTTAATCGAATTGTTGATAATATAGTTTATTGTATTTTAACGAAAAGTGCTACACCTCCCACACTCCTGCCAACCCTATCCTCGTGAAAAAAACTTATATCCTTCTATTTTGATTTCCGTAAGGAAATGTTTATCAGCCATGTTGATCCAGGACTCAGTAATACCTATAATATCGAAATTTTCTACGCATGCTTTTACTCGTAGCAAATAAATTTTGTTAATTATGCTTCTGCTATTTCTATAGTAAAATTTAAGTTTACCTTCCCTCCATCTGCTTTAGTGATTCTTTTCACAGTCCCTCTCTAAGTTGTTTCTATTGCCTAAACTACATTTCGATACTTACCCCCCCCTACTCCCACGTAATCTACCCGAAAAAACTCCATTAGCCATGTCTCGGCTTGAATTATTATTAACTTTATGCATTTTGGATGGTTGTTTATTTCTTTGATATGTATATGTTTGACATCATTTTCTGATGCCATTTTACCAGTTTATGCAAGAGTAGATTAGCTTCTTATATATGAGTATTTCCAAGTATATACTAGCGAGCCCTGTAATAGGGTAGTAGAAATAATTGGCCGAGACGACCAAGGGTAGCTGCCGACCCCTGTAGGAGGCCGGTAGATTGAGGTAGACATTTAGGTAAATAGAGTGGTAGGAGGAAAGGAATTCAAATTTTATTACCTGGATGTTTTGAAACAATGGCCGAGGGGAAGTTGCCGTCCGATGTTTTGTAAATATAGGTTAGGTTATCGATAAAGTGATGATGTGACGAAATGTAAACATTAAGCCACGTTACGCTTGCGACAGAAGTGCTTGCGTAAACAGTATTGCTTGAGACGGTATAACAGCCTTTTTCATTGGAGAAAAGGGTGGAGGAGGAGAGAAATTATTGGTGCACGGAGCTAAAGTCACGCCCTTAAAAGGAAGGCACTTATTAGTAACGTTCAAATTTATTGGATGAATTAAATAGTGACGTCGAAGCAGACTTGACTTAGTGGGTGTAGAAAGATCCCAGGTTGGAGTCCCTTGGTATAGCTTGAATACCCAAGTGTAATTGATAAGGAAGAAAAGAAGAAAAACTATATCTCCGTTTTAATCCGCCCCATCAAGAAACATTACTAACTTGTTACAGAAGATTTGGTGGAAACAAACTTAGGAGAAGGAAGTGGCATGGGGCCTACAGATACATACATACATACATACATACATATACCAAAGGCTCCTTCCCCTTTACACGGGGGTAGCCCAAAAAAAAGGCATAGAAATCACTCCCACCCATTTCATTTCCCATATATTCCACTCCCCTCCATCCTCCTCCCCCCCTCCCTCCCATCTTGGCACCTCCTGGATGACGGGTCATACCTGCATCCTGTCCACTGCCCTGGGTCAGAAGCAGTGTTGCAAGACACAGCACATCCACAGCAAGGCCGCTTCATAAATTCGGCGACCCCCCCTCTCCGTCTCATCATGCAGGAAAGGAGAAGACGGGGAGAAATCCCTTTGGAATGCGTCATTTTTTTTTTCTCATTCATACTCCCTCACCCCCAATCCCCCACCTACTGCCCCTCATGCATCACAGCCTCATCTATACACAACCCTTCTCCTTTCACCCCTATCTTCTGTCCTCTCCCGTCCTTCCTCCCCAGATATTCCTCTCTTTTGTAATGCCCTTTTCACCCCATCCATCCCTCTCATCCTAGGACGCCCCCTCATATTCACTCCTTCCACCTCTGCCTTCCACACCTCTTTTACTAATCTTTCTTTACTCATTCTTTCCATGTGTCCAAACCATCCTAATACTCTTTCATCAACCCTATCTCCCAGCTCCCTTTCCACCCCTGTTCTCCTCCTCACCTCCTTTTTTCTCACTCGATCTAGCCTAGTAACCCCTATCATACTTCTTAAACATTTCATCTCAAACACATTCAACTCCTCTCTTCCTCTCTCGTGTTCCATGTTTCTGCCCCGTACATTGATGTTGGCACAATCACTCCTTCATATAACCTCCTCTTAACACCCATTCCTAGATGTCTATTTCTCATTATACTTTTTAATCCACCAACGCATTTACTCGCTTCTCTCAATCTACATTCTACCTCCACCCCCACTCCTCCCTTTCCACATTCGCACCCAAGTATCTGAAAATATCCACTTCCTCCAGTTTCTCACCATTAATGCTCACTTCCAGCCTACTGTCACATTCTCCCCTTGTACATCTCATCACCTTACTTTTGCCCACATTTATCTTCAGCTTCCTTCTTTCACACAACCTCTCAAACTCTGTCACTAACTTCCTCAATCCCTCCTCTGACCCTGCTACAAGCGCAGTGTCGTCAGCAAACAACAACTGGCTCACCTCCCACTTTTCTCCATTTTCTTTAATTATTTCCAACACCTGACCCACTACCCTTGCATTGACCTTTAGCACCAACCCATCCATGTAAAGATTTGAACAGCCTACAGATGAATAACATAAATGACTAAAGTGTTAGTGGCAGTGAAGCTAATAGCTTGTGTTCGTGTGTGTGTGTGTGTGTGTGTGTGTGTGTGTGTGTGTGTGTGTGTGTGTGTGTGTGTGTGTGTGTGTGTGTGTATTCACTTGGTCTTTGGATCACGTGTTGGACTCGTGATCGACAGCTATTTCCCTCCTGGAAGAGAGCTCAGAGCTCGTAGGTCCGATCTATGGGTAACGCTATGACCTTACACACACACACACCCAACTCCCCGCCCACGAGAGTCAGAGTAACGACCCGAAGCGCAGCTGTACCGAAATAATTTCGGCCCTGGGCAGGATTCGAACCAAGCACTACGCGCACCACCAGGCTAGTAGTTCATCGTTCTACCAACTGCGCCACCGAGTCGTTACTGTGTGTGTGTGTGTGTGTGTGTGTGTGTGTGTGTGTGTGTGTGTGTGTGTGTGTGTGTGTGTGTGTGTGTGTGTGTGTGTGTGTGTGTGTGTGTGTGTGTGTGTGTGTGTGTGTGTGTGTGTGTGTGTGTGTGTGTGTGTGTGTGTGTGTGTGTGTGTGTGTGTGTGTGTGTGTGTGTGTGTGTGTGTGTGTGTGTGTGTGTGTGTTTGTGGTTGTTTGTGTACCTGTGTCTGTTTGTATGCCTGTTCCTCTTTGTATGACATTGCCTGTCTGTATGCCTGTGTCTGTTTGTGTGCCCGTGCCTGTGTCTGCGCCTTTTTTTTGTGCCTGTGCCTGTGCCTGTGCCTGTGCCTGTGCCTGTGCCTGTGCCTGTGCCTGTGCCTGTGCCTGTGCCTGTGCCTGTGCCTGTGCCTGTGCCTGTGCCTGTGCCTGTGCCTGTGCCTGTGCCTGTGCCTGTGCCTGTGCCTGTGCTTGTGCTTACGACTTCGGCTGTGCATGTTTGTGTGCGTGTGCGTGTACGTGAGCCCGTTCTGTACCTATTTGTGTGCGTGTGCGTGTACGTGAGCCCGCGCAGTGCCTGTTTGTGTGTGTGTATTTGCTTGTGTCTGTGCTTGTGCGTGTGCGTTTTTGTGTGCGGTTGCATGTGCGTTTGCGTGTTTATATGTGTTTGATTGGATACGAGTCCAAGATGAAATACACAATTATATCTTGTTTATTTCCTCTTGTCCCTATAATTAAATGCATTTACTTTTTCATTGTTCAGTATCAAATATCATTCGGTGTTAATCATAAAATGTGTTGGATAATCTATAATCCAAATTACCTCACTTGATAGAGTTCTTTATCAGCTATATAGAAGGTCGAAATGGCTGCCAAACATTCTTTTATTACTTAATGAACTCATCTGTAACATTAAGTGGGTATCTATCACAGTTCCATATTTCATCTTTAACTTTTCATATCTTGCACGATTTATCCTAAGCGAAAGCCTATGACTTCAGCATTCGTAGATTTTTGTCTAATGCCATGAGTTTTCATTCAGCTGAACGGGTGTGACCGTACCAAATCAAATAAGACTCACTTATCTTAATGATGGAGTAAAGAGGAAAAGGAAAAAACAATTGCTGATTCACCATCTCCAGGTGATGGTTTACGGGACCTGCTTTCGTCTGGGAGATGCATAGAGTTTGGCAGTAATTGAGACTGACAATATATTCAGTCACTGTCTCTCCCACGATTTAACAACAACTTGATTCTTCCAACTAACAATCACATTTCTTCTAGCGATAGTGAGTGACGATGGAGGTAGGAGATGGTGATTTCTGGACCTCTCACATAGTTTAAAAAAAATGTCGTACAAGCAACTACATCTTCCTCATCAGTGCCACTAGAACCCCCAACCCATCTGGAGCACAAGATTCTCAAATACAGCCCCAACTCCCTCCCGTCTACCAAAATCCTCAAACACAAACTCATAGGACACTCCCCATCCACCAGAACACTTTCAGCTCTCTACCCGAAGGAAACATGATATGAAACTTCTGCATAAACCTCCACTTTTGTCAGTTCACCCACAGGCCCTTTCATACCCTCCCCTTATCCACCCATTATAGAGTAGAAATCGTATTTGCTAAAGAAAAGTTCCCCTCGCAATATCAAACTTACTGCTAAACTAACCTATTTATACAACAAACACCAATGCTTCTGTCATCTATAAAATATTTCCTAGAGAAACCAGGGCATCCAAACTATAAATACATTTGACTAACTAAACCAATATATGAAATATAAGATAACGCGTGACAACATAGATTATAGCCCATAAAAAACAAAATTTTTATCCGGACAAACATAAGGGTATCACATTTACCCTATGTCGAGATTCTGGGTGAGAGGAAGAGGGGGAGCAAGTTTAATGCGCTCTCCTGAAAACTATCTTGATTAACTTATACTGGGGCATGTTAGTTTCCACTACATTGTTTGGACATATGGAAAGTTGACATGTGATTGAATAATCAGTGGAAATGCTGGCTTCACAGCTAAAGCTTGCAGGTAGGGAGCGTGAAGTAGTATGGATATGAGTAAGGACGTAAGTAAAGAGGTAAGATCACGTGTGTATAAAAACACATCCACACGCACGCGCGCACACACATACACCACACAATAGATCTGTTAAAAAAAATCATACGTTACTGTACCTTTTTCCATGTTTTTTGACCTGAAGAAAGACATCCATTTTTATCTAGGTTGTATAGAAGCATTGCCGCATGGAGGCTGAATTTTTTTGCCATCATACCAAAAGGGCCAGTTTTGAGGCATTTCTAAGCATATTTTGTGGTATACTTTTTTATACATCCGAGATAGAGCAACGAATTAGGTACTAAGTGAAAGAACAGAATCTACTCTACGTATTTCAACCATTAGAATAGATTAGATTTCCCCGTAATATATATAATAATATATATAAAATAGATACGAAAATGTTGAAAATCTGGACTTTTTTACTAACCTGGAGACATGGTTATTACATACAGTAGAGCAAGATAGAGCAACAAAATAGTTATGAAATAAAAAATAATGCTCTTTTGAATATGTATAATCTGATTAACTTTGTACAAAAGATGGCGTGATATGTATAATATTTACCGAAAAATAACAATACATTTGAACATATATCATACAAAGTGGAAAGTTAAATTTTACAATAAGTCAAACCATCAACTGAAACTATCAATATAATTATGATTATATGTATCAAAATGATGTTACAAAATCATTTATTAAGTGTTTGTTTCTTGAAACTTTCGAAGCGCCGGCTGTTATATTCCACAGCATGGAGGAGATATTTCCTCTGCTTGGAATCTGTGATGATGACATTTACAAAATCACTCATCATCCTCCACAATCAGTGATGTTTTTCACTACACTGGGATTTCTTATATATTCCAAGGCTTTCTTGTAATCCTCCTTCTCTGGTTATGATTCAACCCGATCCAAGAGCCAATCAGGTTCAATGCTGAGGATATCTAACAGAAGGTGGGATTCCGGACCAATGAGATCTACTAGGGTGAGCTTGGCTATCACCTTCTGAAACACAGGTTTTTCCCTTCTGAAGCTGTCTGGTTTCTGAGTAGCATGCAGCTTAACAGCAATGTCCTGTTTCTGCTTGTCTTTTGTTTTTTCAGTTTCAGTTGTTGTTTTCTTCGTTTTATTTTCGTTCGCTTTGTTTCTAAGTTCTTTTTTTTTTCTTTTTCTGCTTCACTCATTTTTTTCATACATTCTTGTAATGTTCACACACACACAGACACAGACACACACACACACACACACACACACACACACACACACACACACACACACACACACACACACACACACACACACACACACACACACACACACACACACACACACACACACAAACACACACACACACACACACACACACACACACACACACACACACACACACACACACACACACACACACACACACACACACACACAATCAAACATATACACACACACACACACACACACACACACACACACACACACACACACACACACACACACACACACACACACACACACACACACAATCAAAAACACACCCACACACACACACACACACTCCCACACACACACACACACACACACACACACACACACACACACACACACACACACACACACACGCACACACACACACACACACTATCAAATACACACGCACACACACACACACACACGCACACACACACACACACACTATCAAATACACACGCACACACACACACACACACGCGCGCGCACGCGCATGCACATAAGAACATACCATAAGAAAAAAGGAAATTGCAAAACAACATATCGCCTACTCTAGGCAGTTCCATGTCCATTTTTACCTATCATCCTAATAGATCTAAATTTGCCTAATTTAAACCCATTACTGAGAGTCCTGCCCTGTTGTCTTAATGTGATGACCTTGTTTGCATCACCCTTGTTAAAACCCTTGATCCACTTGAACACCTCTATTAGATCACCCCGCACTCTGCGTCTTTCTAGCGAGTGTAGATCAAGGTTCCTAAGCTTGTTCTCGTAAGAAGAAATTTCTGAGCCCATATATTTTGGATGGACATACACACGCACATATACACGTAGATACACACTTACATACCCGTGCACACACAAGCACAACACACGTTTAATCGAAAAAAAAAAAATGTACCCCGGTATCGCTCGTTGGGCGTCAGAGCAGGGAATGTCGTATAGGAAAGTCAAGACGTCGTGTTCCGGCGATCCATAAATTTTAAACCTGAAAGCTCAATACTGATAAAAATTTCTACTTGCGAATGCATTGCGGCGGATGGTGGCGATGATGGATCAATTGCGAAGCCTCTCCTCCCCCACTCTCCTCCCTCTCACCCCTCTTCTGCTGGGGGTGGGGTGGGGGGACCTTGATGGAGGAGACTACGAGTGTCAGCAGGAGACATGTCTGATGCTCGCTTTCGTAAGTTATGGTTTGAGCCCTTCTCCAGTGTCAACGAAACTAGTAGATGAGAAAATCTAAAAGAAATAGCAGGGAGGGAAAAACAGATAAGAGAGAAGGAGGGGAGGGAAGGAGAGAGGAGAGAAGGAGGAGAGGGAAGGGGTTTGTAGGTGGTAAAAACTGTAAAGGAGGTCGGTAAGGAAAAGAGATAACCGTGAGGAAAAGGGAAGGAAGTGGAAGGAAAGGGAAGGGTTAGGAAAGAAGTTGGAGATGGTGGGGAAGAAAAAGTGGGTATAGAGGATTAGGGAAGGGGATTGAAAGAAAAATAAAGATGAGGGATTGGGAAAGAAAGGAAAGGAGAACGAATATAAGGCATAAGAAAAAGGGAAAGGAAAGAGAAAGGAATGGGCGGGGTTAAGGAAAAGAAGGGAAGAGATGGGGAGGGGGAGAGGGGGTAAAAGGGAAAAGAAGAGAACGAAAAAGGAAAGGGAAAGGAGGAGGAGGTAAAAGGGAAGAGAAAATGAAAATGGATGTGGAAGCCAATGGAGAAGGAATGGGGAGGAGATTGAGGAGGATATGGGAGTAGGAACAAAAGAGGGAACAGGGAGAGGGAGGGGTAACTGAGAAGGAGAGGATGATTGAAGGAGGAGGAGGAGAAGGGGGACGGGTTAGGGGTGGCTGTATGAACGTGGGGCGGGTGAAGGAGGAAAAAATACACAATAGATGGTGATTTAGTCATTATACATTCTGTAGTCAATCAGTTCGATGTAAGTGAAGTAATCGATGTTTCTAAGGCGAACTATTAGCTGTGGAACAATGCAGAGGCCCAATTAGGAAAAATCTTTCCAATTGTACTTTGGAGTTAAGTAGATAATATACGCCCAGTATGTGTAAATGGAGCTGAAATGTAAGGTTGAAGAGGAAGGATATTATAGAACAATGTAAGTGCATGTGTGTTTGTATGTCACAGTGTGGGAGGGTGAGGTGCTTATCTAAAGAGGTGTGTAGCTATAGCAGAAGCCATCACTTTTGCTCTTCACGCTTAGACTGTTGGGGAGAGGTATTGGTCACCACTAGGAATCGAAGAGACGTATGGGACTTGAACCCGAGATTGAAATCATGCGAGACAAACACGCTCTTAATTGCTCCACCAACGTGATAGATTCGACCTTTTTGTACGATGACGTGATGTGCTGATTTTATTCTGGCTAGTGTTAGAAAATTTAATTCAATTTCATCACTGTTATGAGGTCCTTAGGACACTCTTAATGACCCTGAATTGACGCAGTGGTGACCCCGAGGTGACTTAACAAACTTTAACATGGCGAATAACCGACGGTTTTGATCAGTTGTGAAAGGGGCATTGCAACAAGGAAGATATCCCATTCAAATGAATAACAAACCTATCAGGTGATTAAAATAGGCTGCCAAAGCCAGAATAAAATATGTAGGGCTTAGAAATTTACCATACAAAGACAGACAACCTTAACTTACACTCTCTGGAAAGACGATGAGTACGGGATGATCTAATAAATGTTTTCAATCGAATAAAGGGTTTTAACAATGTTGATGCAGGAAAGGTTATCCCCTTTCCATTCCCACTCTTCCATCCACTCCCACCTCTCCCAAACTCCCACTCCTTCCTCCACTCCCCCTACTTCCATTCCTCCCACATTTCCATTCCTCCCAACTCCCATTCTTCCCAACTCCCATTCCTCCTCCATTCCCACTCCTCCTCCCATTCCCTCTACTACCATTCACAATCCTCCAAATCCCACTCCCCTCCCACTCCCCTTCCCAATCTCACTACCACTCCCCTTCTCATTCCTCTTCCCACTCCCACTCCTTTTCCCACTATCACTCCTCTTCCCACTCCCACTCCCCTTCCCACTCCCACTCCCCTTCCCACTCCTCCTCCTATTCCTCACACTCACACTCCTCCTCACAATCCCACTCCTCCACACACTCACACTCCTCCTCATACTTCCACTCCTCACGATCTTCCTCGAAATCCTCCTCATGCTCCTCCTAAAACTCCCCTCCCACTCCTCGAACTCACCCTCCCACTCCTCCTCACATTCCTCTTCGCACTCCTTCCATTCCTCTTTCCACTCTT
>NC_134819.1:4352968-4355468 GCF_046742065.1 Oratosquilla oratoria
TGACAGAGTTTAGGGGGGAGTACGAAAGAAGGAAGCTGAAGATAAATGTGGGTAAAAGTAAGGTGATGTGATACAAAAGGGGAGAAAGTGGCAACAGATTGGAGGTGAGTATTAAGGGAGAGAGACTGGAGGAAGTAGATAGTTTTAAATACTTGGGTGCGAATGAGGCGGGAAATGGATGAATGGGGGTGGAGGTTAGAATGCAGATTGACAAAAGGAAGTAAATGCGTTGGGGGATTAAAAAGTGTAACAAGAAATAGATATTTGGGAATGGATACTAAAAGGAGATTGTACGAATAAGTGATTGTGCTGACAGCACTGTATGGGCAGAAACATGTAACTTAAGAGAGGGAGAGAAAAGGATTTTGAATGTGTTTTCGATGAGGTGCCTGAGAAGTATGAAAGGGGTTACTAGGCTGGATAGAGTGAGGGACGAGGAAGTGAGGAGGAGAACAGGGTGGAAAAGGAGTTGGGAGATAGGGTTGATGAAAAAGTATTGGGATGATTTGGACACATGGAAATAATGAGTTAAGAAAGATTAGTAAGAGAGGTGTGGAAGACAGAGGTGGAAATCATGAGTGGGCGACCAAGGATGAGATGGATAGATGGGGTAAAAAGGGCTTTGGGAAAGAGGGAAATGTCTGTTGAGGAAGGACGGAAGAGGACAGAAGATAAGGGTAAATAGAGAATGGTTGTGTATGGATGGTGCGGTGATGCATGAGGGGGAGTGGGGGAGTATAAAATACATGCAATACCCAAATATCTCATCAACCATTCGGCCAGTTGCACACAGTGAAGAAAGATCTCTACCTGTGTTTACTGAGCTTCCAGAGATTGATGGCATAGACCTCAATTTATCTGCCTCTACTGATGAAGATCAGGAGACTGGCCTTTTTAAATCATCTTATGAAGATTAAAAAAAAAATAATAATCTTTGTTTACTCAGTCTATATTGAATAATCTGGTTAGAGATTTATTTTTGTCATAAGAGTCTGTTGAATTGTTGGCTTCCAGGCTGCAAGAGAAACGACTGCTAAAATCTGGCACGAGTGTCTCCTTTTATCGCAACAGAAAAGCGGAATTGCGAAATTACTTTCACTTAGATGGCCAGCTTGTTTACTGTAATGATGTAAAAGGGATTTTCCTTTCCATGGGATTACCAATATATCATTCAGAGGATTAGAGACTTCTTATTGACAGTTCTAAAAAGAGCTTGAAATGTGTTCTACTTCACAAAGGAAACAAGTATGATTCAATCCCAATAGGACATTCTGTACAAATTAAGGAAAAATATGACAACGTTAAGACTGTTCCGGAGTTGTTGCACTACCATGTTTATGGATGGTTAATTTGTGTGGACTTCAAGATGATAAACTTTCCACTGCAAGGAGGGTACACAAGATACCCCTGTTTTCTGTGTTACTGGGACAGTAGGGCTACAGCAGACCATTGGGTGAAAAAGAAATGGCCACCAAGACACAATTTGACGCCTGGTGACAAGAATATAATTTACTATCCTCTGGTTGATAGGAAAAATATTATTTTTCCTCCCCCTGTACAAAAAATTGATGTGATGAAGTAATTTGTCAAAGCTCTTGATCATAGTGCAGGCTGTTTCTAATACAAATTCTTAGTAACGAAAAGAAAGAGGCAGGAATAGTTGATGGGCCTTAAAAAAGAACACTACTCAGAGGTCCACACTTTCTTACAACGATGACTAATGCACAGGTGAGAACTTGTAATAATTTCTTTAATGTAGTGCGGAACTTCCTTCGGAACAGGAAAGTGGACAATTATGAATAGATTGTGGAAGAGCTGCTTCTGTGTTTACAAGCACTTGAATGTAGAATGAGTTTCAAGGTTCATTGTTTACACAATCACTTGGGTGAGTTTCTAAAGAACCTGGGTGATGTGAACGAGGAGTAAAGGGAACGCTTTCACCAAGACATTAGAATAATGGAAAAACGTCACTAAGGCCGATGGGACTCAAACAAGATGGCGAATTACTGCTGGAGCTTGATGAGATATTCCAGACCAACTAATAAGAGAAAGTTCATGTAGCTGTAACTTGATCTCGATGCGTGCACTATTTGTACCATATATTATTTGTATTCTCGATACTTTATTTTTACACTTGATTATTAAATATGCATAAATTTTCACAATTTTGTATATGCAGTCATAGATTTAGAAGAACATAATGAATAATAAAAAAAAAATCTTACCAATGATTAAACATTCGATAATGAGCACAAATTTGTTTCCGTTGAAAATGCCGGATGGTATATCTTAAAAACATGATGGGATAGACAAAAACTAAAGTCATATTTCGATTCAGCACCCCAAGTCTAGTTAAAATCTGTTTTAAAACCTTGTGCCAGAAAAACTGTGTTTACGCAAGAATTTGCATAGATGGGTAAAACAGAAAAAGGAAAATATTTATACAGATGACAAGGTAATAAATAAAAAGCATTGCACTTACAATACAAGAATATTAGGG
>NC_134819.1:4367968-4370468 GCF_046742065.1 Oratosquilla oratoria
CCTGGCTGTTCAACTTATATATGGATGGGGTAGTGCGAGAGGTAAATGCAAAGGTAGTGGGTCAGGAATTGGAGTTGGTTAAAGAAAACGGAGAAAAGTTGGAGGTGAGCCAGCTCTTGTTTGCGGACGACACTGCGCTTGTGGCAGGATCGGAGGAGGGATTGAGGAAGTTAGTGACAGAGTTTGGGAGAGTGTGTGATAGAAGAAAGCTGAAGATAAATGTGGGTAAAAGTAAGGTGATGAGATGTACAAGGAGTGAAAGTGGCAGTTGTCTGGAAGTCATTAAGGGAGAGCGACTGGAGGAAGTGGATAGTTTTAGATACTTGGGTGTAAATGTGGCAGGAAAGGGTGGTGTGAAGGAACAGGTTGAATGTAAATTGAGAGAAGCGATTAAATGCCTTGGTGGATTAAAAAGTGTAATGAGGAATAGACATTTAGGAATGGGTGCTAAGAGGAGACTGTATGAAGGAGTGATTGTGCCATCAGCACTGTATGAGGCAGAAACATGGAACATAAGAGAGGAAGAGAGAAGGGGTTTGAATATGTTTGAGATGAGGTGTCTGAGAAGTATGATGGGGGCTACTAGGCTAGATAAAAGTGAGAAATGAGGAGGTGAGGAAGAAAACAGGGGTGGAGAGGGGGTTGGAAGATAGGGTTGACTAAAGAGTATTAGGATGGTTTGGACACATGGAAAGAATGAGTGAAGAAAGACTAATAAAAGAGGTATGGAAGGCAGATGTGGAGGGAGTGAACATCAAGGGACGTCCTAGGATGAGGTGGATGGATGGGGGAAGGGGGCATTGGGGAAGACGGGAATGTCTGTTGAGGAAGGACGGGAAAGGACAGATAACAGGGGTGAATGGTGAATGGTTGTATATGGATGATGTTGTGATGCATAAGGTGGAATGGGCGGGGGATGGGGGGTGAGGTAATATGTGTGAGCAAATTTTGACGCAGCCCGAAGGGATTTCTCCCCGTCTTCTCCTTTATGCATGGGGGGACGGAGAGGGGGGGTCGCCGATTTAATGAAGCGGCCTTGCTGTGGATGTGCTGTGTCTTGCGACACTGCTTCTGACCCAGGGTAGGGACAAGGTGCAGGGATGACCCGTCATCCAGGAAGTGCTAAGATGAGAGGGAGGGTGGAGGGGTGTGCAGTGTATTCAGGGATGGAATGGGTGGGAATGATTTTATGCCTTTTCCTTTTTGGCTACCTCCTTTGTAAGGGGGAAAAAGCCTTGCTATGTATGTAAATATATATGTATATATATACGTATACATATATATATATATACATACATATATACATACATACATCTATATATATACATATATATGTATATATATGTATATATATATATATACATATGAATATATATACATATACATATATACATACATACATACATACATACATACATACATACATACATACATACATACATACATACATACATACATATCTTTTTTCAACCACATGAACTTTTTACTTGTAATTCCATGTCATCACGAACGAGACTGACAATGCGCTCGTCGGAGACATATACGGAAACTGATACGAAGCGAAGCCAAGGGCTCGAGCCTTAGCTACAGACGTATGAAAGTAACAGTGACTAACCACTGCGCAATCATCTCTCTTGATGGCTCAGTGGTTAGTCACTGTCACTTTGATACGTCTGTAGCTGAGGTTCGAGCCCTTGGTTTCGCTTCGTATCAGTTTCCGTATATGTCTCCGACGAGCGCATTGTCAGTCTCGTTCGTTATGACATGGAATTAAAAGTAAAAAGTTAATGTGGTTGAAAAAAGATTAAGATCTGCACTGGGGACCATTCAGTGTGTGTGAATGAACATACATATATATATATATATATATATATATATATATATATATATGTATATATATATATATATATACATGTATATATATATATATATATATTTTTTATTTTTTTTAGAAAGTATACGCTGGACTCGTCTGCCTATTTGTTCCGACGTTTCGAACCCTGTCCGGGGTTCGTCTTCAGGGTGATACAGTGGTAGCGATATGAAATCAATACAAAGTGGGTCTCCCTCGTACACTGAGACAGGTAACCCCAGTAACCGTTACATTCCAGAAACAAACACAAGTAGAACATATCAAAAATGAATATAAAGACTAATACAGAATGTTTAAAACATCCATAAAATAAACACGCATAGAGTTTATAATAAAGTAAATAAGAAAATATAATGAAGACTGAAAAACTCTACATGCTGCACGTTGGGACGCACCACAATATATCCGATAACCTAAAACGCAGCACATGGGACAAACGTCCCGCGAAGCATGCACTGCCACAGATCAAGGAAATTGGAACAATAAAGTGGACAAAAACAGTTCCTTACCGTTAGTAACTTATATAAATATAATTGTGATAATGCAAAACATACACAAAAAACAAATACTGTCGTAATAATACAAATAAAACACACAACGAAAAAGAAATTACGATGAATATTTCCT
>NC_134819.1:4377968-4387968 GCF_046742065.1 Oratosquilla oratoria
GGCTGAGCAGGAATCTCTGCTCAGCCTGGATGGCGACCTTTTAAGCGAGCAGGTGTAATATGTGCTTCCTCCATCAAAATCTATATACGACGTTACCATGTGAAAAGGTTAAAGGACAAGAGAAAGGAGGAGGAAGGGTGGAATGTGGGAATATAGAAAAGAGAGAGAAAGAGGGAGTGAATGAGTGAGTGAGGGAGGGAGGGATGTACGGAAGAAAAAAGGTAGAGAGGGAGCTAGGGAGGGAGGAGAGAGGATAGAGGAAGAAGACGGAGGGAGGAGAGAGAAAAAGGGGGACGGAGAGATGGAGAGAGAGAGTGGGTGAAAGAGGCTTGGTGGGATGGAGGGAGGATAGAGGGAGGGAGGGAAAGAGGGAGGGAGGGAGATCAAGAAAAACCAGTTAGAGTAATAGGAGAAATTACAAAAATAGGAAGAAATTGAAGAGGAGATAATAACAATGGAAAGAAAAGGAACATAAGGTAAGCGACAAAAGAGGAGAAATCATACATGAAGATAAAGTGACGAATAAGATTGCACAAAAAAAGGGAATATATGAAAGATAAATACAGCAGTCTGATGGAAAATGACTAGTACCAATGTACAAAAAAAAACTAGTTTGTTAGACCAGTAAATGTAAAAAAGTATAACAATATCAGTTTTATTTTCCTCATTTCTTACTCCATCCCTTCTCGTAACTATACCTTTGCATTTGTTTTATTATTATTTACTTTATTATAGTTTTTATTTATTTGTTTATTTATCATTATTTTTTCGCATCCGACCTTGATATAGACCAAAAGGTCTCCTGTCGACATGCTCCGCCTTTGTAATCCTTTGTAATGAACAAGTGAATCAAAATGTATTGATTCAAATCGTAATGAGAAAATTATGCGAGGCAAAACTGGGGTTCTATAGTAGGTAATCGAGAAAATTAGAATGGTTGTAAAGAGTTTGCTCCTAGCAACAGATTGTGCTTTGGAATAAACTCAAAGAATCTAGTTTTTGAACATCTAAGCTAGTGGGGGAATGCACACGTGCATACACACTAACGCACAGACAATAAACATTTCTACACCTGGAACAGGGATGATACAGTTTGCTTAAAAAAAATCATACATTTCCACAGAAATCACATTAATGCTTTATGTTTATGGCAGTTAGAAAAAAAAATGAAATGCATCTACCAAATCTTCTAAGTCTGAAAGTTTGATCAATATTATTTGTATATTGTATCCACGTCCACACACACACACACACACACACACACACACACACACACACACACACACACACACACACACACACACACACACACACACACACACACACACACACACACACACACACACACACACACACACACACACACACACACACACACACACACACACACACACACACACACACACACACACACACACACACACACACACACACACACACACACACACACACACACACACACACACTTACAGTGATTTATCCTTTAAAAGCCAAATTGAACATACAGTGAGAATTGCGGGTTACCACTTACGGAATATTTCTTTTGTAAAGAAGTATCTTGATGAAAAGACAATGAAAATGATTGTTCATAATCATGTCCTAAGCAAGCTGGACTATTGTAATTCATTATATTATGGCCTTCCAATTTATTTGCTGAAGAAGCTACAATTAATAATGAATAGAGCTGCTAGGCTGATTACTGGACAATCATGGGGTAAAAGAATTACTCCAGCACTGATCAAATTGCACTGGTTACCGGTTAAGGCAAGAATTATTTATAAGCAATGTGTCATGGTATATCATGCATTGAAATTTGGTAAACCACTATACATGAGTGACATGTTAAAGAAGTTTGAAGTTGACACAACAATGACCTTAAGACACAGTGTTGAAGTGCATAGACTTGATGAACTGCGGTACCAAAGAGAAGCTGGTCGTAGAGCTTTCAGTAGAAGTGCTCCACGGCTCTACAATCAACTCCCACAGAGGATTAAAATGGAACAAAATGTGGCTACATTTAAGAAGAAATTGAAAACTTTTCTTTTTACGGACTGCTATGACTTGGATAATCAATTGGTGACTGCAGCTTACTCTTGTTGATGAAACATTAAGGAGGGAGCGAAGAGCGCTGTATCAACAGTGGAATTGCTCCCGAGATTTTCTTCAATCAAGTAAGTAATCAAGTAAGTGTGTGTGTGTGTGTGTGTGTGTGTGTGTGTGTGTGTGTGTGTGTGTGTGTGTGTGTGTGTGTGTGTGTGTGTGTGTGTGTATGTGTGTGTGTGAGTGTGTGTGCGTGTGTGTGTTTGTATGTATGTACAAGACTGAATGGGTACCAAGGCACATATTGACATTTCTCAACCACAATTCACTTTAATTCTAAGCCATCACCATCGAAAAACTCAAGGAGGCATACGTGCATAAGTTGAAACGTGGTACAGCCAAGGCCTCGAAACTCCGCTAGCACGTGACAAGTGAAAGTGACTTAACCGATTGCGCCATCAAGAGAGATGGTGCAATCGGCCAATTCATTATCATTTGTCACGTGCTACTGGAAGTTCGAGTCCTTGGAGGCCAAATTATAATTTCTGCATGTATGCCTCCTTGAGTTTTTCGATATTGATGGCTTAGAATTAAAATGAATTATGGTTGATATATATATGTGTATATACTGTACATATATAAACATATATATATATATATATATGTATATGTACACATACATATATATATACATATATACATATACATACATATATATGTATATATATGTATGCATATATATACATATACATATATATATATATATATATATATGTACGAATATATATACATGTGTCAATGGCTTTTTCCCCTTACATGGGAGGTAGCGAAAAAGGAAAAGGCATAAAAAACAATTCCCACCCATTACATCCTTAATATATTGCACTCCCCTCCACCCTCTACCCTCCCTCTTATCTTGGCACCTCTTGGATGACGGGTCATCCCTGCATCTTGTCCACTGCCCTGGGTCAGAGGCAGTGCCGTAAGACACAGCACATCCACAGCAAGGCTGCTTTATTAAATCGGTGACCCCCCCTCTCCGTCCCCTCACGCAGAAAAGGAAACGACGGTGAGAAATCCCTTCGGGCTGCGTCAAATTTTTCTCACACATACTACCTCATCCCTCATCCTCCACCCATTCCACCTCATGCATCACAACCTCATCCATATACAGCAATTCTCCATTCACCCCTATCTTCTGTCCTCTCCCGTCCTTCCACAACAGACATTCCTCTCTTCCCCAAAGCCCCTTTCACCCCATCCATCCATCTCATTCTAGGTCACCCCCTCATGTTTACTCCCTCCACATCTGCCTTCCATACCTCTTTTGATAGTCTTTCTTCACTCATTCTTTCCATGTGTCCAAACCATCCCAATACTTTTTCATCCACCCTATCTCCCAACTCTCTTACCACCCCTGTTTTCTTCCTCACCTCGTCATCTCTCACTCTATCCAGCCAAGTAACTCCCATCATACTTCTCAGATACCTCATCTCAATCACATTCAAACTCCTTCTCTCTTCTTCTCATATGTTCCATGTTTCTACGCCATATAGTGCTGTTATCACAATCACTCCTTCATACAATCTCCTCTTAGCCTCCATTCCCAAATGTCTATTCCACATTACACTTTTTAATCCACCAAGGCATTTACTCGCTTCTCTCAATCTACATTCTACCTCCACCTCTATCCCCCCCCCTTCCTGCCACATTCGTACCCAAGTATCTAAAACTATCCACTTCTTCCAGTCGCTCTCCCTTAGTACTCACTTCCAGTCTGCTGCTACTTTCACCCCTTGTACATCTCATCACCTTACTTTTACCCGCATTATCTTCAACTTTCTTCCTTCAAATACACTCCCAAACTCTGTCACCAACTTCCTCGATCCCTCCTCTAATCCTGTTACAAGCGCAGTGTCGTCAGCAAACAACAGCTGTCTCACCTTCCATTTTCCTCCATTTTCTTTAAACATCTCCAATCCCTTGCCCACTACCCTTGCATTTACCTCTCGCACCACTCCATCCATGTATAAGTTCAACATCCAGGGCGATATAACACATCCCTGACGAAGTCCCACCTTTACCTCGAACCACTCAGTCTTTCCATTTCTAATCCTGACATAGGCTCTACTACTTTCGTAAAAACTCTTGACAGCTCCTAGAAGCTTTCCTCCTATCCGGTATATCTGCAAAACCTCCAGCAGTGCCTTCCCGTCTACCCTGTCATAAGCCTTTTCCAAATCCATTAACCCCCCCCCCACAAAAAAAATACCTTTTCCTATAGCTTTCTCACATTTCTGTATTACCACAAAAATCTGATCTACACAACCTCTACCTGTCCTAAACCCACTCTGTTCTTCGCCAACTACTCCCATTGTTCCTCTCCTAACCCTCTCAACCAAGCTCTTACCATAAGCCTTCCCAACTACATTTAACAATCTAATCCCTCTGAAACTACTACACTTACACTTGTCCCCTTTTCCCTTGTATATATATATATATATATATATATATATATATATATATATATATATATATATATATATCTATATATATATGTACATATATATACTGTACATATATGTATGATATATATACATACATATATATACATATATATATGTATATATAAGTATATATATGTATACATATGTATATATATGTATATGTATGTATATGTATATGTATATATATTTATATGTACATATATATATATATGTAAGCGGAATAGGAAACACAGGAGTCTTAGTCTTGAGTTTATTCCTGACTAGTTTCGCAGGTATGCTTTTTCAAAGGAATATGTGTACAAACGGGCTGTGGGCATTATATACATGGGGTATACCTCAC
Organism: Oratosquilla oratoria; assembly: GCF_046742065.1. Taxonomy (NCBI): domain Eukaryota; kingdom Metazoa; phylum Arthropoda; class Malacostraca; order Stomatopoda; family Squillidae; genus Oratosquilla; species Oratosquilla oratoria. The sequence continues at coordinate 4,382,856 of NC_134819.1, forward strand.
CACCTCTCCGAGTTGTCATAGTTGGTGGCGAATGTGAACATCACATTGTGGCTCATGTAACAATGAAGACATTTTTACAATTAAATATGATAACACTAATACCAAAGAAATTATTAATAGAAAATGTAACAATAGTAATGGTAACGATGAAGATAAATATTTAATTAATAATATTAACAATAATAACAAAAATGATAGTAGCAATACAGGAAATAATAACAATAAAATAAAAGTAATAATAATAAAAACAATAATAAAAATGATAATACTAATAACCAAGAAATAAAAATTATTAATAGTAATTATGACAATAAAAGTGAAAACAATGATAATTAAATATTTAAATAGTAACAATAATAATAACAATAATAATAATAAAGATAATGAAAGTAATAATAATGAAGATGGTAATAATAAAAAAAAAAAAAAAAAATGTAATGATAAAATTATACACATATTCCTTTGAAAAAGCATACCTGCGAAACTAGTCAGGAATAAACTCAAGACTAAGACTCCTGTGTTTCCTATTCCGCTTACATCAACCTGTCAGAATGTCTCAACACACACATATATATATATATATGTATATATATGTATATATATATGTATGTATATATATATATATATATATATGTAAAAGAAGGAATCAAGTTCTTGGTAATGTACGTGGAGTTAAAAACGACAGCATTGTTTTAGTTATTCAGATTTTTTTCTCGTATTCTCGATTTTCCTGATTAGAGATTTGCCATTAATCGGGTGAATTGAAACTAAATTACTGTATTCTTTCATTTCTTTCCATTATTTGAGGTCAACGTTTCGTCTTAATGAAGACATTGTTCGGAATTACAGGGTCCTCCATCAGGAGATGAAGGAACGTGGGAGCCGTCACGTACTCTGTGGGATCCTCCCGAGGAGCTATGCAGGCTCGTGTTGGAACAGTAGAGCCATAGGGATCAATGATAGGATATAACGATTGTGCACACAATTGGGATACCACTTTCTTGATCTTTGGTATCTCTTTTTCAGGCGTCATGACCTTTACGCTTCTGATGCCCTCCACCTTACCTGCAGAGGCAAAGATGTTCTTACAAACCTCATTGTGGGAGTTTGTAATGAACTAGTTCCTTTTTTTTTGGGGGGGGGGGTGTAGAAACCCAAAGGGAAGGGGAAATGGAGTTTACTTAGGAAAACCCAGTAGATTATAGCATAAATGTAGAATAATATGCCAGTATAGAGCAAAATATAATTTTAGGGTATAATGTCGGTAGAGGACGAAATGTTACATTAGGATGTAATGTCAAAGAACAAAATGTCACAGTGAGATGTAATGACAGTGGAAGACAAAAGATCACGATGGGATGTAATGATAGTGGAGGAAAAAATATCATTATGGGATGTAATGATAGTGGAGGACAAAATATCACGGTAGGATATAATGTCAGTGGAGGACAAAATAAAATTTTAGGAGGGAATGCCGGACAGAATGTCAATGAATGCCAAAATATCACGATGGGCTGTAATGACAGTGGAAGACAAAAGATCACATTAGGATGTATTGATAGTGGAGAAAAAATATCACGGTAGGATATAATGTCTCTGGAGGACAAAATATAACTTTAGGAAAGGATGCCTGGAAGAATGTCAATGAACTACGGGAGGCCGATTTGAATCGCCGTGACGTAGGGCGACAAGGTGAGAGTTATCCGAAACAAATGGACAAAAAACGAATGTAGGTGTAATATATAGGCCAAAAACATTATCACTGGCAGACGACAAACTATTATTTCAAGAAATGCCTAGTTTCTGCAACCGGGATTTATTGATTATGGGTGATTTCAATTTTACTGGCATTGATTGGATCGCCCTTGAACATGGCCATATAGGTAGTCACTTTATAGATTTTCTCTGTAACAATTCCTTAGTTCAGCATGTAAAAGAACCTACAAGGCATTGAATCTTACTCGATCTATAAATCACAAGCCGCGAAAGCATGATAGCTGATGCAAAAGTCAGTGAAACTATTGGAAATAGCGATCACAACTTAGTTAGATTCAAACTATTAATTTTTTTTAATAGATACTCGTATTTCTAAAATACCCGCTTTCAGTAAAGCTCAGTTCATAGGACTACGTCAGAAGATTCAGCTTACAGATTGGGAGGTAAAATTAAGCGAAAGACCTGTAGATTAGATGTGGGAAATATTTCAAAATACACTCACTAAGATAATTCATACTTACGTTCCTTTTAAGGACAGACGTCCCCCAAAACATGCTCGCCCTTAATGGCTCGACAAAGAAGCTGAAAAAAGTATTGCTAAAAAGAGACAGGCTTATAAGAAATATAAGTGATCGTGTGCATCTAATGACTATCAAAGTTATGTATTAATACAAAGATACTAAAAAAACAAAACAATAAAAACAAAAACAACAATACGAAATGAATGTCGCTGATAAATCCAAAGAATATCCAAAAGAATTCTATAGTTACATTAGAGATAAAAAGGTTGTTAGGAATCTCATTGTTTCACTAGTATCTGCTGACGGTCAACTTGAATATTCAAATGAAGGAAAGTGTAATATTTCAAACAATTATTTTAGCTCGGTATTCGTAAACGAAACACCTCAAAGTGAACTCCAAACTCAAACCTGTGAAAAGTCTGAGATAAACTCTTACCACGGTAAATATAACAAAAGAAAAAATAAAAGGTGTATAGAGAAACTAAGTTAAAATCAGGGCCTGACGGGTGTCATCCAAGAATCTTAAAAGGAAATGAAAAATGAGATTGTTGTTCCATTAGAAATTATTTTCAAGAAATCCATTATATTCGGAGATGTTCCAAGAGAATGGAAGCTAGTTAACGTTACTCACATATTCAAAAAATGTGACAAAAATAACTATAGGCCTATAAGTTTAACTTCAATCGTAAGAAAAATGATGAAAACTATCATCAGAGATGCTATCGAACATCATTTAGAAAGTAACCGTTTGGTAAATGATAACCAGCATGGTTTCAGACGGAAACGTTCTTGCGTGACTAATTCACTCGAATTCTACAACACAGTTATCTCGAAATATGATAAAAGAAACAATATAGATTTAGTATATCTAGACTTTGCAAAAACTTATGATGTCGTCCCAAACAAAAGACTACTAGTTAGATTAGGTTCACACGGAATAATTGGTACCCTATTAAGTTGGACTAGTAATTGGTTGAATGATCGAAAACAGAGATTTGTTTTAAATGGAAAATCTTCTAGATGGAAAAATGTTACAAGTGGAGCTCATCAGGGTTCCGTTTTTGGGCCACTTCTATTCACAGTATATATAAATTATATAGATCATGTACTAGAATCTACTGTTTCCATATATGCTGTTGATACAAAACTATGCGGAATGGCAAATGACCACCAAAATCAATTAGATATTCAAGAATGTTTAGATAAATTACAGCAATTTTCTAAGAAATGGCTAATGACATTTAACACAAGTAGATGCAAGGGAATGCACATAGGTAAAAATAACAGTAAGTACGATTACAAGTTATTTGCGAATTCATTAACAAAAGTGAATAGAAAAAAGATCTCGGAGTAATTATCAGTAACGATCTCAAATCATCCAAGCAGTGTATTTCAGCCAATTAGAAAGCAAATAAATTTCCAGGACTAAATGCGCGATCTTTTGACTTCAAAAGTCCACCACTCATTAACAAGCTATATAAATCGTTAGTTTGTCCACATTTGGAATATGTTATCTCCGTATGGTCACCGGATCTCATTAAAGACATTGACAGATTGGAAAAAGTACAACGACGAGCCGCAAAACTGATTCCAAATATCAAAACTAAATCATACGAAAATCGACTAAAACACATGAATCTGTTTTCCCTAAAGAAAGCATAGACTCAGAGGTGACTTGATACAGGTCTTTGAAATTCTAAAGGGAAGTGACAACATCAACAGTGACAAAATTTGCACTCTGAATGAGAATCAGACAAGAAACACTGGTCTCAAACTGTCTGGAAATATATTTAACTTGGAAAAAGGGTAGAAACAACTTCGCCAACCGTGTAGTTGATGAATGGAATAAACTTCCTGCAGAGGTAGTACAATCATTTAGATAAACACCTAAACAAGATGCTGTAATGATTATAATTTATTTCATATTACTTTTTTATTTGTTTAGATATCAGTTGTCTGTTTGTTTATCGTCATTTGCTTGATTCTCATTTATTATGAATTATATGTCAATTTATTATTATTTACTATTTGCCTGTTTATTTATTATGTAACTATACCTATGTATGTATTTATGTACTTTGTTTATTATTTACATGATTTTGTTTTTATTTGTTCATTCATTTACTTATCGCTATTATGATTTTTTTCGTATCCGACATAGATATTGACCAAAAGGTCTCTTGTCGGCTTGCTCCGCCTTTGTAATCCTTTGGAGCGTTGTCGTGATGAAAAATCCAGCCACCACTTCTCCACATTTCAGGCCTTTTGCGACGAATGGCGTCCCTCACACGTTTTAGAACTTCAGTGTCGTAAGTTTGGTTCACTGTGGAGCCTTCGGGGAGGTACTCGTGGTAAAAAGCACCCTTAGCATCGAAGAAAACTGTCAGCATTGCCGTGGAAGGACGTACAGGACGCTCATCATCTGCACCGGAGCATCTCTAAAACGCTCATGGCACTTGACACATGCCATATGCTTCATAACAACATCAACGTAAGCCGTGTTAAGCATAGCAAAAGTTTTAGTTGCATATTTTCCAAGTTTAACACAGAAACTCACAGCAAGTCTTTGCTCCTTCCTCACACTTCACTAAAAACCACGTAACTAATATACAAATAAAGATATCTTCAATCGGGAAGTGGCGTCGTAATCAGCTAATCTGTGCAAAACTAGCAACACCAAGCTGATTAACCTGGAACCAACAGCAGCCACGCAATTCAAGTAGTCCCTGTACTTTTTTAACAGACCTCGTACACACACACACACACACACACACACACACACACACACACACACACACACACACACACACACACACACACACACACACACACACACACATATATATATATATATATATATATATATATAGAAGGGG
>NC_134819.1:4392968-4395468 GCF_046742065.1 Oratosquilla oratoria
AACACTAACCCACCCAGATATGTGCCCCCCTGCCCAAAGGTTGGGAAACCCTAGTTTGAAAATACATGCATGCACAAACCCAAATATCTTGTACACATTCTTTTGTGCGCGCGTGTGAGTATGTAGATTGATAATAAATATCTACAGCTAAAAGGTGAAGAAATGTATTTACTTTATTTATCCTCAGAATATATATGGTTATAGGGGTTTATTTGAAAAAACCTAGGAGTTTATAAATAATAAATTTCCGCCCGCACTAAAATTAAATGAAAATAAGCAATATTTCAACATTTGGTAAAATTAAACAATGATTGATTCTTATGTTACAAAAATAATAACCTAAGGGGGGACTACAGTAGTGGCCTGTTCACTCACCATAAACCACCTAATACTAACCCTTAACCTTTAAAATATATATATATATATAACTTTAAATACTCCCCCTCCCAGGTGTGCGCCCTCCCCTCCCATGTATGCGCCCCCCCCCTCCCGAAGGTTGGGAAACCCTGGTTTGAAAATATATGCATACACAAATACAAATATCATGTATACACATTCTTTTGCGTGCGTGATTATGTAGATTTACAATAAATGTCTACAGCTAAAAGGTGAAGAAATGTATCTAGCTTATTTATCTTCAGAATATATATGGTTCTAGGGGTTTATCTGCAAAAACGTAGGAATTTGTGAATAAAGAAAATTCCCCGCACTAAAATGAAATGAAAATAACAAATACTTAAACATTTGGTAAGATTATACAATCATTTTCCATAAACATGCTTTCTTCTTACAAAAGCTATCATGTTTTGTGGCAACATTAATTTCACAAATATAAATAATATTTATGGATACATATAATGGTTTGTTTAATCATATTAATTCTTAAGTCACAAAAAATACTACGCTACTTAAGGGGATACTACATAAACCTAACTTTAACCCTTAAGCCTAACCAAAATGTTTTTTTTTTCGAAATGAAATATAGTTACCCAAGTACCTGGAGTGATAGGGCATCGGAATATATATGGTTATGGGGGTCTATCTCTAAAACCATAGGAGTTTGTGTACAAACAAACAAACAAATAAAAAATCAGACAGACAGAGGCTACTACTTTATAATATACATATATATATATATATATATCGTATATATATATATATATATCGTATATATATATATATATATATATATAAATATATATATACATACATATATATATATATAAATATATATATACATACATATATATATATATTCCCAAAGGGAATGAGATATGAGGCCCAAATGGAATGACTCATTCAGGCTTGGATCTACCAATTCGATGAATGTAGTTGTCTGGCGGCTACCACAAATCGAGTGTACTATGTTACTGAAAGGTTGAAATGAAAACATACAAAAATATGTTACTAAATTTGGCCTATACAGCACAACTTGAATAAAAGCTGATTTTTTTTTAAGATAAAGACTTATAAGTAGTGGCATGACGTTTTCATATCTAACACAAAACTAATTAACTATACTTATATATCTATTCGTTTATTTGATATATTATTATTCATATTATCATAACTTTTGTTCATTAATTCATTAATCATTATATATATATATATATATATATATATGTATATATATATATACATATATATATATATATATATATATATATATATATTATCCCACCTAGATATGAACAAAACTATCTCCTATCATCATGCTCCTCCTTTGTGATCCTTTGTAATGTAGACAGCTAATATACAACACATACAATTTCAGCTCCCAGAGGGTAGTATTATGTCACTGTAGATTTATTGAAATGGAAAGGGGATAGTAATTACATTATCCTGTAGTTTGAAACCGGTTTGAATTAAATTATCTGTGACAAAGCCTAGCTATCAGGAAATGAAGAAGTTTTCATTACACAATTGTAATGATATGAAGAATAAAACTAGATGATATTAAATTCTAAATCTATTTTACTATATTCTCTTATTTTAGGATAAAAAATTAGTATTAATTATAATAACATGTAACATCTTGCAAGTATATGAAATACATTCTTCATAATCCTACATTATTTGCCAACCAAAGGACAACAAAACAGTTGGCCAAGCAATTGTTTGAGTGATTTATGGCCTCCAGAAAAAAAGAACCATATATTTGCATTACAGTGCAGACCTGATTCAATTGCAAAAATCATTTATCATTCTCAGGATATCATTGCCAAAATCTAATCAACTGCTTTTATATATTCAACATTATATTTTCAAAATGTAAGGCCCGAACGCAGCTGTTTGAATTTTTATTATACTTCTGTAATTTGCTTTATTTTTTTAAAAGGGATTAAATGAACTATTGATATCAAGCGTTACCTAATCAACATTGTGCCACACAATTTATTCACCACATTAATTTTCAAAGTGATGTCACCCCCTCACATGCACATACGTACACATACATATACATACACATATTTACATGTACTCATGCATTTACACAGAA
>NC_134819.1:4407968-4420468 GCF_046742065.1 Oratosquilla oratoria
TTACTTGCTGTTGGGAAGCAAGCTAACATTTTGCCAGCCTGGAACGAGTGGTAAGGAGAGAAATGTATGGGAATTTTGAAAATAAGGGAGTCGGAATATACCATTTAGTTTGCCGCGGTATGATTCCCTTAAACATACCTGGAATGATCACTTCTGTGTTCAGTGCAGACGGCTGGTAGTATCTCCGTCAGAATATACCATTTCAGTTCGCCGTGGTGATGGACACACTTGGTGAGAGGATTTCCGTGCTAAATGGTTTTATTCTTACAAAGAACAGCTATGATATATGAAGTCAATTCCATGACTTATCTGTTTATCTAAATACAGACGATACTATGTACAACATTGGTTATGATATTCTTAATTTTTTACTATTAGTATACAATATGTTCTACAATATTTAGATTACACTTATAGTCTTTGTTTATTTACAATTGAAAGAAAAGCGTTGGAATGAAAGTACATATATACAAGGATTAAATATAAAGCTTGTATTAATGGGTGAGTACAACAGGTAAAAACTTACGGTATTTGCATACACTTATAAAACACTTAGGTATACTCATGGGACACTATGAGAAGTGTTGCTTAGAACATTACATGACGATGGAGGGAGGAGGGTGTAAGATATGCACTGTACAGTCAAACACGAAAACACAGAAAACCACAAAAATACAGAAAGAAAAAGAAATCCAGATAAATAACAAAAAACAAAGGCAAAACATCACAAAGACAAACACGAAGGCGCAACAAACGCAGAGGCAAAAAACAAAGATGAAATAATCACGAAAGACAATCACAAAAGAATACAAGCACTGATACAAGCACAGACTCAATAAACACAAAAGACAACTACAGCAGATAATCACAAAAGATAATCACAAAAGTCAAGTAGTTAAGACAACACTAAAGACACACTAAAAACAAGCACTAAGACAAGCACTAAAGACAAGCACTAAAGACAAGTGATAGAGACAAGGGCTAAAGACAAAGGTTAAACACAAACACTAAAGACAAGCACTAAAAACAAGCGAAGATGTACACAAACGAAAATATACACAAAGATATACGCAAATGAAGATATACATAAACGAAGATATATACTGAAGAAGATACACACAAGCGAAGATATACACAAACAGAAATATACACAAACGAAGATATATACAGTACAAGGATATACACAAACGAAGATATACATAACCAAAGATACAAACAAACGAAGATATACACAAGCGAAGATATACACAAACGGAAATATACACAAACGAGGATATATACAAGGATATACACAAACGAAGATATACATAACCAAAGATACAAACAAACGAAGACATACACAAGCGAAGATATACAAAAGCGAAGATATACACACTATCAAAAATATTCGTATATAGAAGCGGAGATATACACAAACGATAACAAACACACAAACGCATGGCGGTTTCATAATCATTACAGGCATAATGACAACGAGGTGTTGTTGGTATTGGCAACGCTTGTCAGCATTGTTAAGATGGTATTTAGGAGGCAGAATGGGTTTCGTTGTAGGGACAGAATTGGAAAGCTGCATAATACGGGCAGACATGAATCGCTAGGCAAGTGGCTGATGAAATAGGTGCGGAGAGAGTAATGAAAAATTGAAGAAGGAAAAATATGACGAAAATACCTGGAATGGGCCTAAGGTCTCTGAAAGAGGGCCTCCACGGGGAGGCGAAAGGATGAAAATGGAGAGGGAGGGAGGGAGAGTGAGATGTGTGCAAAGGAGAAGAAAAAGGGGGAAAAATGGGGAAAGTGAGAGAGAGGTCTGCATGTCTTATGGGAAGCGGTAGCCACTATGTTTTGGGAAGGAAGGTTTTGAGTGTGTATGTGTGAGTGTGTGTGTGTGTGTGTGTGTGTGTGTGTGTGTGTGTGTGTGTGTGTGTGTGTGTGTGTGTGTGTGTGTGTGTGTGTGTGTGTGTGTGTGTGTGTGTGTGTGTGTGTGTGTATGCGTATTTGTGCATGCGTGTGTGTGCATATATATGTGTGGATGTGTGTGTATACATTTGTGTGTGCATGTGATAAGAAGGATAGGGGGAAGAGGCGGCGGGAAGGGGTCGTGTGTGTGTATTTATGTGTTTGCATTTGTGTTTGCATGCTTATGTATGTGGATGTGGATTTGTGTGCGTGTGTGCGCGCGCGCATGAGTGTGGTTGTATGTGTGTGTGTGCGCGTGTGTATGCGTGCGTGTATTACCTAGTTGTACTTACCTAGTGGTATTATACGGGAAGGGAGCTATGCTCGTGGTAACCCGTCTTTGTATCTTTCCGCATCAAGTTTTTTTTTTCTTAAAATCTTGAATAGTGTTTGCACACACTGTTCCTTTGTGTGTGTGTGTGTGTGTGTGTGTGTGTGTGTGTGTGTGTGTGTGTGTGTGTGTGTGTGTGTGTGTGTGTGTGTGTGTGTGTGTGTGTGTGTGTGTGTGTGTGTGTGTGTGTGTGTACGTGTATGAGTGTGTGTATGTGTGTGTTTGTGTGTGCGCATGTATATGCATGTGTGCGTGTATGTGTATGTGTATGTGTATATGTATGTGTATGTTCATGTCTGTTCATGTGTTTGTCCGTGTGCGAATGTGTGTGTATATGCGTATATAAGTATATGTATTGCACATGTGCATGTGCATTCGTGTACGTGTGTGCGTACGTGCGTGTGTGCGTATGTGCCTGTGCGTGCGTACATTCGTGGTGTGTGCATGCAATGAAGAAAAAGATAATTATATGGAAGTTTGGGAGGCAATATTACTACATATTTGTTGTCACTGAGAACGAAATTCATTGTATATATGTATATATATATATATATATATATATATATATATATATATATGTATACATATATATATATATATATATGTATATATATATATATAATGAATACACATATGTATGTATATGATATATATATATATATATACATATATATATATATGTATATATATAATATATATATATATATATGCGTGTGTGTGTGTGTGTGTGTGTGTGTGTGTGTGTGTGTGTGTGTGTGTGTGTGTGTGTGTGTGTGTGTGTGTGTGTGTTTATGTATATATGTATATATGTATATATATATATACATATACATATACATATACATATACATATACATATACATATACATATACATATACATATACATATACATATACATATACATATACATACACATATACATATACCCGTCTTGGGTATTGGCTGCATGTTATTTTGGCAAAGTAGCATGCAGTTGATACTTAAGGGTCTATATGGGGCACCCTTCCAGACCAGAGCCACAATTCATTTTGTATGTGATAGAGGAAAACTCTGTTCATAGAGAAATGCTGACACTTTTATACTACGACTGTCCCTCTGTTATGCTGTCCCCCAACCCCTTGTTACTGTCCTCTACCATTTCTCTGAGTATTCGTTTCCTTTTTTTCGCCTACCCTGTAGTGGGAAAAGAGAATGCTACCACCAAGTCTTTCCACTTGAGTCGTAAAAGGCGACAAAAAACGGGACGGGGGATGGGATTAGGAGTTCTACTACCTTTAGCCCCAAAGGGGACATTCCCAATAAAGTAAAGGGATAAGAGGGTTCTGGGAGTTTTCCAACCAATACCCTAAGTTTTGGGTCTTTTAATGTGCGTGGATGTGGTACAGATGAGAGTAAAAGGGAAGGGATAGGCAGTATGTTTGTGAGAAGAAAGATTGATGTACTGGCTTTGAGTAAAACTAAAATGAAAGGGAAGGGCGAGTTTGAGTTTGGGAGTATAGTTGGGAGGTACTCAGGAGTGAAAAGGAGACGAGGGAGAGAAGGGGTGGCTATACTAGTAAGTGAAGAGATAGGTAATCGTGTAGTAGAGTGGAAGGAGGTTTCTTCAAGGTTGATGTGGATGAAGGTAAAGCTGGGAAGGGAGATGTGAGTTATTGTTACTTTCATCTAAATGAGTGCACAGAGGGATTAGGGAGAAATGTCAATGTAGTTGTATTGGGAGACCTTAATGCCAGGGTAGGAAAGGAAGCAATGGACGGAGTGATTGGGATGTATGGAGTTCCAGGTAAAAATCGTAGTGGATAATTGATGGTGGAGATGTGTTTTGAAAGAGACTTGATGATAGTAAATACAGTGTTTAGGAAGAAAGTCAAGCATAGGTACACATGGGAGAGGGTGGTAGATGGAAGGGTGGTTGATAGAGCGTTAATAGACTATATAGTGGTGACCAGGAGTATGGTAGGAAGAGTTAAGGATATAGATGTTCTAAGGGGAGAGATTGTGGGTATAACAGATCATTTTCTGGTGGAAGGTAAATTGAGAGTGGAGAATAGATAGAGAAAGAGGAAAAGGGCAGAAGGTAGAGAGGTACTTAGAGTGAACTGCTGAAATGAGAAAGAAAAGGAGAATGAGTATAAGAAGAAGTTGAGAGAGGAGTGGGAGTTAGTGAAGGATAGAATCAAACTAGTGGTGGAGGAATGGGGATGGTTCAAGGAGGGAGCCCTAAGGTGTGCAAGGAGAGTGTGTGAAACAAGGAGGGCGGGAGGAAATAGAAGGAAGAGTAGTGAGTGGTGGGATGAGGAAGCAAAGAATGGTATAGAAGAGAAGAAGAAGGCTTTCATATATTGGCTACAAATGAAGACGAGGGAATCGTATGAGAGATACAAAGTAAAGAGAAAGGAAGTTAAGCATAAGTAAAGAAAGCAAAGAGGAGAGCCGATGTGAAATTGGGTAAGAGTGTGATATAGCATTTTGAAAGTAATAAAAAGATGTTTTGGAAAGAAACTAAAAAAGGAAGAGGAGGTGAGTCATGTAGAGAAATAAAAGTAAAAGGTGCAGATGGAGAGATGATAATGGAAGAGAAGGCAGTGAGAGGAAGTTGGGCAGAGTATTTTGGGAGTTGCTAAATGTGACGGAGGATAGGGAGGGAAAGGTAGTTGCAGTTGGAAGCGCTAAGAGAATGACTGTTATGAGTGAGGAATATGGAGGAGAAATAAGGAAAGATGAAGTGAAAGCAGCTGTTAAGATGATGAGAGCAGGTAAGGCATCTGGGTTGGATGGATGCCATGCAGAATGTCTGAAGGAAGGAGGCACAGTTATGATGGACTGGCTGGTGAGGTTATCTAATGTTTGTTTAAGAGAGGGTAGAGTGCCGGAGGACTGGAGGAGTGCCTGTATCGTTCCGCTTTCAAAGGGAAAGGAGGACAAGTGTGAGTGTAGTAGTTTCAGAGGGATCAGCTTGTTGAGTGTAGTTGGGAAGGCTTATGGGAGGGTCTTGATTGAAAGGATCAGGAGAGGAACAAAGGGAGTAATTGGTGAGGAACAGTGTGGTTTTAGGACAAGTAGGGGTTCTGTAGTTCAGATTTTTGTGGTAAGACAGATATGTGAGAAAGCTATAGGAAAAGGTAAGGATGTTTTTTGGGCTTTCATAGATTTGGAAAAGGCTTACGACAGGGTAGACAGGAGGGTACTGTGGTAGGTATTACAGATATATGGGATAGGAGGAGAGCTGTTAAGAGCAGTCAGGAGTTTTACGAGAGTAGTAGAGGTTGTGTTAGGATTAGAAATGGAGAGAGTGAATGGTTTGAGGTAAAGTTGGGACTTCGTCAGGGAGGTGTTATGCTGCCCTGGCTGTTCAATCTATACATGGATGGGGTGGTGGGAGAGGTGAATGCAAGGGTGGTGGGTATGTGGTTAGAGATGGTTAAATAAAATGGAGAAAAGTGGGAAATAAGCCAGTTGTTGCTTGCTGACGACACTGCGCTTGTAGCAGGATCAGAGGAGGGATTGAGGAAGTTAGTGACAGAGTTTGAGAAGGTGTGTAAAAGAAGGAAGCTGAGGATAAATGTGGACAAAAGTAGGGTGAGGAGATGTACAAGGGGAGAGAGTGACAGCAGCCTGGAATTGAGCATTAATGGAGAAAGACTGGAGGAAATGGATTGTTTTAGATAATTAGGTGCAAATGTGGCAGGAAAGGGAGGAGTGGGGGTGAAGGTAGAATGTAGATAGAGAGAAGCGAGTAAATGCCTTGGTGAATTAAAAAGTGTAATGAGAAATAGACTTCTGGGAATGGATGCCAAGAGGATATATGAAGGAGTGATTTTGCCAACATACTGTACGGGGGCAGAAACATGGAACATAAGAGAGGAAGAGAGAATGAGTTTGAATGTGTTTGAGATGAGGTGTCTGAAAAGTATGATAGGGGGTTACTAAGCTAGATAGAGTGAGAAATGAAGAGGTGAGGAGGAGAACAGGGGTGGACAGGGAGCTGGGAGATAGAGTTGATGAAAGAGTATTAGGATGGTTTGGACACATGGAAAGAATGAGTGAAGAATGATTAGTAAAAGAGGTGTGGAAGGCAGAGGTGGAAGGAGTAAATATGAGGGGGCGTCCTAGGATAAGATAGATGGATGGGATAAAAGGGACATTACAAAAGAGAGGAATGTCTGTTGAGGAATGACGGAAGAGGACAGAAGATAGGGGATGAATGGAGAAGAGTTGTATATAGATGATGCTATGATGCATGAGGGGGAATGGGTTTGGGGATGGGGGGTGAGGAAGTATGAATGAGAAATTTGACGTAGCCCGAAGAGATTTATCCCCGTCTTCTCCTTTTCTGCATGAGAGGACGGAGAGGGGGGGCGCCGAATTAATGAAGAGGCCTTGCTGTGGATGTGCTGTGTCTTGCGACATTGCTTCTGACCCATGGCAGTGGACGGGATGCAGGGATGGCCCGTCATCCAGGAGGTGCCAAGATGAGAGGGAGAGAGGAGGATGAAGGGGAGTGGAATATATAGGGGATGGAATGGGTGGGAGTGGTTTCTATGCCTTTTTCTTTTTGGCTACTCCCCGTGTAAGTGGGAAAAAGCCTTTGGTATATGTATATATGTATGTATATACATATATATAAACATATATATATATATATATATATATATATATATATATATATATATTTATTGGGGGGTTATTGGTGTATTCCAAGCGGTTATTGATATTCTTCCGTATTTCTCCCCAAAGTTTTTTGTATATATTGTGTGATTTCTTATCCTTTCTTTATGTAATGCAGCAGTGGAGTTGCATTCATTTCTGTAAAAGTGGAACACTTGAATTGTGGAGATTTATGTAAACACAGAAAATGGGCTACCGAGAGCGCGTTAAGGGTCCTGGAAAAAAAGTTGAAATTCCATAGACGGTTCCTGGAATTGCGGGTGAATTAAATGCGTTGAGGAGTCTAAGAGGAAAGAACCTCTGCTGAGGGAAATAAAGAAGAAAAGAAAAAATTACGGAAAAGAAATGTATAAAAAAAAGTAAGATTCCTTTGACCCTAAAGGGAGATATTTATGGTAATCATAGATAATTGAATAGATGTGTTATCAATAATATTAGGTTCTATAATTTCTGGTAATTGTGTTGTATGTTTGCTAAAATTGATAGAAGAAAAGTTATAAGAAAAGGAAAGACTAAAGAATAAGATTGATCTAAAACTCGATGGAGTTATTTATAGTGATGAATAATGTAATAGATACGTTATTGATAAGGTTCTGTGGTGTCTGATAAGTATATTGTACGTTTGCTTAAAGAAGAGGAAAAAGAAGTTTTAAGAAAAGATATATAAAAAATAGAAAATTCGTTTGACCCGAGTAACGGGGAAAAGGCCTTTGGTATATGTATGTACAGCCAATCAGAAATATGCAGGTCGAAGATATTGCTATAACACCAGTTTGGAGTAAACGGAGATACTGTGACAGCCATTGATGAAAAAAAAAATCTTAGAAATGTGCATGTGTAATTTTGTTCACAGCATATTTAAAATACATGCGACAATATTTGTTACATATAATGTAGAGACTCCTCCATTTCTGCGTGTATATACACTAGCGGAACACCATTTTATACATGCCAGAGTTGTTTCTTGGTATGTGGTGGCCACAAATGTGACCTTGCATTCCACGGTCCACGCTTCTCAAGACAATGGAGACATTCACATTAAATAATAAATGAGAAGTTTGGTCATGACTTTAGTAAAGCATTTCTTCACTTAACACTTTTCGTTGTAAGTTTGAAAACAACAACGAGAGAAATGCCAACACTGTTCTGGTAGGGTCCGGTGGTCTCAGGACCAGATCATATCGTGGATAGGGTCTCTATGTAAAGAATCTGCATTACGAAACGACTTTTAATGAAATCACTGATAAACAACAAACTATGTCACTTTGGCATGAATAACGAGATATGTACATGGATAATAAGATTGCTAGATTAAGCAGAAATTCTCTAATCACGGTTCTTAGATTCAGCTGATTCCGAGCAACGTAAAGATATCAAAACCATGATGCTCTTCTGTTCTTTGTTTAAGAAGTTATCAAAAAGTCTAATAATACTCACGAAGCTAGTGCCAGGTTCCTTATGTCAATTAATTATCATGAGATGTACGCTACCAGTAAATTGACTAAAATATCCTAATGCTTTTTCATAATTCTAACACTATTCTGACTACTAACTACAGGCAGATTTTTTTCTTTCTTCTCTGTGGATGCTATTAACACATAAGGCTAGCATAGTCAAAAGACAAGCGCGCTCGCATACGTAACACACACGCAAAAGGAAACACATTTTTGCAGAATAACAGATAGGATCCCACAACCATTGCTCCTTTCCTGTGCACTACAATTAGGTAAATGCATACACATATGTAGTACAAATAGAAAAGAGTACGACAGAAGGAAGGAGGCGACGGAAGGGGAAGGGAAGGAGGAAACTGGGGGAGCGGGGGAAGGAGGACCCAGGTGGGGGGAGAAACGGAGGAGACAGGAGGGGGAGGTAAGGAGGCGACGGGAGGGAAAGAGAAGGAGGAGACGGGGAAGCGGGTGTAGGAGGCGACGAGTAGGGGGAGGAAAGGAGGGGACGAGAGGAGGAGGGAAGGAAGCGATGGATGGGGAAGGGAAAGAGAAGACAGGTGGAGGGAAGAAAGAGGCGACGGATAAGGAAGAGAAGGAAGAGACGGGACAGAGAGAAAGGAGGAGACGAGAGGAGCCGGGGAAGGAGGAGACGAATAGGGAAGGAAAGAGGAGACGGGGTTGGGGGGGAAGAGGCGAGGTGTAAGGGAGGAAAGAGTTATCATGTGGGGGAGGGAAAGAGGTGATAGGAAAGGGGTAAGAGGCGACGGGAAGAGGGTAAGGTGACAGGAGGAGGGGAGAAGCGACGTGAAAGGGGGTAAGAGGCAACGGGTCTGCAGGAAAGGACATGGACACAGGAGGAGAAGGAGGAGGTGAAGGAGGAGGAAGAGGAGGAGGAGGAGAGAGGAGAGAGGAATAAGAGGAGGAGTAAAAAGGAGGAGGAGGGGAGAAAGAAAGAGAAGAGAGGAGGAGGAGAAGGGAAGAGGAGGAGAGGAAAAGAGAAAAGGAGGAGGAGAAAAGAGTAACAGGAGAGGAGAGGAGGAGGATAAGAGGGGAGGAAAATAAAGGAGGAGGAAGAGGATGAGGAAAAGAGAGGAAGAGAAGAAAGGAGGAAGAAAAGAAAGGGGGAGGAGAAGGGAGGAGGAGAAGAAGAGAGGACGAGGAGAAGAGAGGAGGAGAAGAAAGAGTAAGAGAAGAGAGAGGAGGAGAAGAGAGAGTAAGAGAAGAGAGTGGAAGAGAAGGGAGTGGAAGAGAAGAAAGTAAAGGAGGAGAAGTGAGGAGGAGGAAGAGAGAGGAGGAGGAGGAAAAGAAAAGAAGAGAGGGGGAGAAGAGTGGATGAGAAGAGAGGAGGAGAGAGGAGGAGAAACAGGAGGAGAAACAGGAGGAGGAAGAGAAAGAGGGATCATTATATTACGTAAAGGTACCCAATAGCCCTCTAGGATAGAAACGCTTATGGATTATCGGAATTGAAATCGAATTATATTCGGGTCTGCCAGCTGTGTATTCCAAAATAAAATATTTTGGAAAATGTCAAATAACACTGAAAACTTCATGTTAACATATTCAAGGGAAAGCCGCAACCTGTCCAGCAAATAAATAAAGTGAATGAAAACAATTGCTACACAAACTGTCAGCATGAATTAACATTTTCCAAATAATCCATACAAATATATTGCAAAAATACGGGTATACCACTACTCAATCAGTTCCTATTTAAACGACGGAAATTATAGTACGAAAAATTATGAATTCATCGAAATCCAGTGAACAAGCTCTCTGAACACTAGATTTAGAAGCATGTTGCTATATAATGAATTTTACGTTGATGAACACTTTGAATTGGTATAAAGGTACCAAAAATCACGTAATCTTATATTTTATCTTTCCATGTTGTCAAGAAGGTTCTTTTGCAATAGTTGTAAGCAAAGGAATCAAAGGTGTTAAGCATAAATTAAGGCTAAAAGAATATACACATTGTGTGACCTACCTGTAGTCGAAAGGAAAATCAAAATCCACGGCTGTCTCTTCACTAAGAAAATAGAATTGCTTCTCCTCCCGCTTGAAATCGAAGTTTCTGTCCGCAACAACTGAGCCCAACACTCATTCAAGCCAAGTAGGTTCGATCTGAGTGTCTATCATCCATCATGATTACACACTATAAATCAGAAACCTAAAACCTTTTCAATTAATTTTATTTGATTATATCTATAAATATATATGATCAATTTTGTTTTCCCGACACCAAGGATGTGCGGCAGGCATAGCCAAAGTGGTTGACTAGATACATTTAGGTGCTAAATATGATTGTTTAGAACATTACATTTTAATCACTACGTGATTCTTATGTTTTGATCCAATTCATATTCAAGAGTTTATTGACAGATACATGAAAGGCATTATGCTACCATATTCATTCATAGCTGCTTTTAGGGCATACAAGACATTTATTGAAATCAATAACTTACCGCAATTATCTTTTTGCTTGTTTGTAAATCAAGGGTACGAATCGTATACTACAACATCTATATTTTTCACTGTTCCAATGTCTCCTGATATTTCCCGTTTCACCTTTGATTTTTCGAATCACCTTGACCTAAAACTCATTCGAATCATTGCACTGACTGAGTTTGCCTCTCCCCATGAAACACATGTTACACCTTGTAGTTTTATTTGATTAATCAACCAATGAAGTTTCAAGAATAAAACGAAAAAGAGAGACGTATATACCACAGATAGAAAATATTGATTTAATAACAAAGCTATTGCTGTAACAACAACAAACAAAGACTTTTTCTGTCTAACTGTAAGACAACATAAAAAATTTCAATCATCTAAAAGATGGAGAGGTAAGTGACCTTTACCCAGAGTAAAAAAAATCTTGTATTGCATTGTAGTGTATTATGTTGCATCATTTGCTAGAGTAGGAAAAATATATTAGCCACGCACTCTGAAAAACGGGTCCCAGCTGTCATATCAGGACTGAGGATAGGTTAGGATAAGAAATGGTGAAAAACAAATACGTTCTAGATGTTGTTTAATAAGTGTACAATAGAAGGTATGGGAATGTGTTTATAACTGTCTGTGCGGGGTGCTTTAAAGGGCTTGACTCTATTGTGATGTCTTGTGGCCCCGACAGAACAGTCTGCTTCCGAAGGTAGCAGGTTACGGTGGCGAGGATGACGTAATAGCTTGAGGCCGAATTTTCGTAGTGTCTCTTTGTGATGGTCGGAGAGTTTGGGCAATTTGAGAATGGTTGAAATAGCCTCGTAGTTGGAATAAGAATAGCCTAGGATAATTTTGCATGCCCTTTTTCTGTACACTTTCTAGCTGCTGTTCCTGAGTGAGATTGATGGAGGGGGTCCAGGCTGGAGATGCATGGCAGAGTTTAGGTAGAATAAAGGTGGAATAAATATTCTTCAACTCCTTAGCTGGTGTTCCAAGTGATCTCAGCCTTCGCAGCATGTATAGTCGATAAAATACTGACGGTGTTTGTCACATTGTTACATGCTACTTCCAGTACAGCTGGTCATCAATAGTGATTTGATTCCTAGTAATTTAGTGGACTTGACTACTTAGAGAGGTTGGGTGACGATTGTGACATTTGGAGCATGTACATCGTTCTTTGATATGCAGAAGTGCATGGTGACCGTTTTTGTACTGTTAATGGTCACATGGTTGTTAGTCGTCCAGGCTTGTAACTTATCAAGAATAGCCTGCAGTGGAGAGTAGTCAGGAGCTGTGTTGTTAACGGTGATGCCAACAGTTGAGTAGTCAACGTGTTTCCTGTGATGGGAACTGTCAACTAGAGTATCGTTAATTAACATTAGGAAGCACATCTTGGTCCCTTGAGCAACTCTACAGATATGTATGTTTATTGTGGGGTAGAGGTCGAACATTTAAACCAGACACACTGCCTACAGTCACTCAGGAAATCCGACAGCCATGTTACTAGGTTGGGATGGAGACCAATTTCTATTGATTTCCTTATTATGTTAGCATGGTCAACCAGATCAAATGCTTTTCTAAAATCAATGAAAGTGAAAGCTGATAACCTGTGCTGCCTGTTTAGGGGATGACTGAGAAATGCAAGGGAGAT
>NC_134819.1:4427968-4440468 GCF_046742065.1 Oratosquilla oratoria
CATTTCCTATCATTATTGTTAAAATATTTTCTAACACTTCTCTAACATATACATTCTAACATGTACATATTTCCTAACACGTTTTCTAACATATTTTCTGACATGTTTCCTAACATATATCTTCTAATATGTTTTCTAACGTATTTGTTATAGTTTTTGCATATATCTATTAACATCTTTTCCAGCGTATATTTGCTATTATCTTTTCCAAGAAATAGTTGCTAGTATGGTTTTTAACAACAACAAAAAACAAAAATTCTATCATATATTTCCAATTATGCCTTCAAAGTATATATTTTCTGTTATGTTTTATAACATTTATTTCCTAAAACATATTCTAATATGCATTTTCTAACAAGTTTTGCAAAAAATTAAACACATATTTCCTAAAATATTTCCTAGCATGTATTTCTTAACATTTTCTAACATGTAGTTTCTAACATATTTTGTAACATGTATTTCCCAACATATATTGAGACATATATTTCCCAACATATTCTCTAACATTTACTTCCTAACAATTCTTTTAACATATTTAAATATATTCATTTGAGGTTTAAGAAATATTTCCGCGCTTTCTTTTTATAAAGTGAAACAAAATCTCACATGTATTTCCTAAAATATTTTCTAACAAACATTTCCTAACATATTTTAGAAAATGCATTTCCTAACATATTTTCTAGCATGTACTTCCTAGCATACATTCAAACATATATTTTCTTACATATTCTTTAACATGCTTTTCCTAACAAGTCTTTTAACATATCTATGTGCATTTCTATGCTTCTAAGGTTTGCAAAAAAAAAAAAAAAACATTTTTTGATCGTATCCTCTTTACAAACTGGAAATTGGAATACCCTAAATCAGCTAAAATCACTAAATACTTAGTTAAAGCATAGGCAGACTTGGGAACTGTTTGAACTCCTAAACTATTAACTGGAGATCTGTTAATCGCGTAAGGAAAAATATTCAGGCTTAGAACAAGTTAGTTGGTTAGGAAATGGAGTTAGAATGGACGTGAGGCAAAATTAACCCTTCAGGAATATAATTTTGCTCCAGTCGGGAAAGAGAAGCAATTAAATTAATGAGTGAATGAATGCGTGAGTGAATAAATGAATAAAAGAATGAATGAGGAAATAAAGGATTAAAGGAATGAGGGAATGAGGGAATGAGGTAATGAGGGAATGAGGGAATTAGGGAATGAGGATAATGAGGGTAATGAGGTAATGAGGTATTGAGGTAATGAAGGAATGGAGGAGCGAATGAATGAATGAATGAATGAAACAATGAATGGATGAACGAAAAAATGAGGGAAACAGGTAATGAGGGAATGGAGTGAATAAATGAACGAATGAAACAATGAATGAATGAAGGAACGAAATTATTTATTAATCAAAGAATGAATAAACGAATAAACGAATGAAGGAACAAACAAACGAACGAACAAATGAATGGATAAACAAACGAACAAAAGAACAAATGAACGAACGAATTAAGAATCGAACGAACGAATTACCGAACTAAGCGACTTAGGAACTAGCTAAATAGCCAACAAGATAACAAGAGACCAAAGAGGAACAAAACAGTCGACTCCGATGATGTTGAAACACATTTCATCACGAGATTAATCCGTAGAGTTGGCGACCAAGGCAATTGGGTTATGTTTCTTGTGATATCAATTACACTAATGATTCAACCCTTGACCGTCATTCGCCGCTTCTCAAAATTTAATTGTAACATTTGACAACCCTTGCGCAACTGCCAATTCTTACCAGCACCTCCTTTTTCTTTCTCTTCTTTATTTATTTCAATACTAATTTGTGGTTATTGTGTTCATAGAGACCTATAATAAGCTTTTCTTTGACGTCTAGATGTTTTTTTTTCTATAGTATGAATAAAATAGCTAGAAAAGTCTTCAATTAGACACCAGGCAATCAGTGTGGAGGATGGCAATATTTTATCTATTATGCTGTTATTTCATTTTACTTATTTTACTTTATTTTATTTTAATTTGTTTTATTCTATAGTATTTTATTTATTTTATTTTATTTTATTTTATTTTATTTTATTTTATTCTATTTTATTTTATTCTATTTAACTTCACTTTATTTCATTTTATTTTATTTTATTTTATTTTATTTTATCTTATATCATTTTATCTTATTTTATCTTATTTTATTTTATTTTATTTTGTTTTATTTTACTTTATTATATTTTATTTTACTATACTTTATTTTATTTTGTTTTTATTTTGTTTTATTCTATTTTATTTCATTTTATTTTATTTTATTTTATTTGAATTTATTTTATTCCATTTATCTTATTTAGTTTTACTTTGTTTCATTGCATCTCATAATTTTATTTTATTTTATTTTATTTTCCAATCTATTTGATCTTATTTAATTTGATTTCATACTTCATTTAATTTTACCGTGTCTCATCTTATTTTATCTCAACTCATTTGATCTTATTTTAATTCATTTGCCTTCAATGATTAGATATTCATCCTACAGCGAAGTTCCCCCAACCACGTATTAGATAAATGAAATAAACTTCCCACAGAGACGACAGCATGTAACACATTTTTATGTCTCAGGACGCAGTCAGACCCAAGAAAGTATAATGTGTTTTCTTGGCTAGATTTAGTACTCGTTTTCTTTGTTGTCGTTAACCAGAGTTATTATGATTATAGTTGTTATGATTATTATTATTATCATAATGACGGCCATTGTTATTTTTTATGTGATTATTATTTTTTATTGTTATTATCATTGTTATAATTTTTGTTCCGTGCGCTGTAGGCATAGTCGGAAGCGTGCTGGTCTCTTATTAGTTGAGTATTTAAAAACCGCACTTGTTTCCATTTTCAAGAAGTAACTGTTGTATCCTCCAGAAGTCCAAGCATATAAGACAAAGGTAACGGCAGTTGTGCATCTCTTGTCAAAGGCTACTTACATTCTTATTGATCAATTGTCATCATCATCATCATCATCATCATCATCATCATCATCATCATCATCATCATCATCATCATCATCATCATCATCATCATCATCATCATCATCATCATCATCATCATCATCATCATCATCATCATCATCATCATCATCATCATCATCATCATCATCATCATCATCATCATCATCATCATCATCATCATCATCATCATCATCATCATCATCATCATCATCATCATCATCATCATCATCATCATCATCATCTGTTTCGAGACCTCAGTTCAGTCTGCTCAGCGACGTGACGTCAGTCTGCTCCCAGAGCTAACCTCTGTTTGCTCCAAGAACTCAGGTTAGTCTACTCCGTGACCTCAGCTCAGTCTACTACATTACCTCAGCGTAGTCTGCTGCGAGACCTTACCTCAAGTCTGTTTCGAGACATGATAAAACCAACCAAAATCCCAATGAATTTTATAGTTATATTTGAGATAAAAAGGTTATTAGGAATCACATTGCCCACTCTTACCTGCTGACGGTCACGTTATATTCAAATGAAGGAATATGTAATAGTTTAAACAACTAGCTCAGCATACGTAAACAAAGCAGCTCAAAGTGAACTCCAAATTCAAACCTGTGGAAAGGCTATGGTGAACTTACTACGGTAAATATAACAAAAAAATAAAAAATAAAAGATGTATAGAAAAACTCAAAGTTAATAAAACACCAGGGCCTGGCGGTTGGCATCCAAGAATCTTAAAGGAAATGAAAAATGAGATTGTTGCTCCATTAGAAATTATTTTCAAGAAATCCATTATATTCGGAGATGTTCCAAGAGAATGGAAGCTAGCTAACGTTACTCCCATATATATAAAAGCTTTTGATATCGTCCCCCACAAAAGACTATTTACTAAATTAGCTTTACACGAAATAAGTGGTAGCCTATTAAATTGGACTTGTAATTGGTTGAATGATCGAAAACAGAGTTGTTTTAAATGACAAAACTTCTAGGTGGAAATTTTTTACGAGTGGAGTTCCTCAGGATTCCGTTGTTGGGGCAATTCTATTCATACATAGTATATATAAATTATATAGACCACGGAATGAAATCTATTGTCTCCAAATTTACTTATGATACAAAACTATTCAGAATGGCAAATGATCACTTGAACTGATTAGATATTCAAGATTTACATAAACTACAGCAATAGTCTGAAAAGTGGCTAATTATATTTAACACAGGCAAATGTAAGGTTATGCACATAGGTAAGCACGATTACAACTCATTTAGAAACACGTTAACAAAAGTGGATAGTGAAAAGGATCTCGGCGTAATTATCAGTAACGATCTCAAATTAACTAAACAGTGTATTCTTAGCCTCTGAGAAAGCAAATGGGACTGATTGCGCGATCTTTTGACTTCAGAGGTCTGTCTCTCATTAACAAGCTATATAAATCGTTAGTTTATCCACATTTGGAATATGCTGTTTCCAAATGGTCACCAAATCTCATTAAAGACAGATTGGACAAAGTACAACGGCGAGCCACAAAACTGATTCCAAATATCAAAAATGAATCGGACAAATCAAATATGTTTTTCCTAAAAAAAAAGGGTAGACTCAAAAGTGACTTGATACAGGTCTTTAAGACTCTAAAGGGAACTGAGAACATGAAAAGTGAAAACATTTTCACACTGAATGAGAATCCGACAAGAAATGATGGTTTCAAACTATCAGGAAATAAATTTAATTTGGAAGTGGGTAGATATAGCCTCGCTAACCGTGTAATTAATGAATGGAATAAACTTCCTGCAGAGACAGTGCAACTTAGTTCAGATCGAATCTTTGAGATTAGTTTACGTAAACACCTAAGCAAGATTCTGTAATGCCTTCCATTTATTTTGTATTACTTTATTTCTTTGTTATTGTTTGTCTCTTTGTCTATTATTTTCTTGATTTTCATTTATTATTATCTATCTGTCAGTTTACTATTATATAGTATTTACCTGTTTGTTTATTATCTAAATTTACCTTTTTGTTTATTTATTTATTTATTTTATTTATTGATATTTATACTACACATCTCCCTCATCAACTCTCCACTACGATTTTTTCCTGAAACTCCATACTTTCCAATCACGCCGTCTATTGGTTTATTTCCTACCTTAGCATTAAGGTCTACCAATACCACTACATTGAAATTTATTCCTAATCATTCTATGAAAAAACTTCCTTTCCCCTACGCTCATCTCACTACCAGGCCCATACGCACTTGCAAAAACCCACCTCTCCCTTTCTAGCTTCACTTTCATCCACATTAACCATAAAAAACTCCTTCCACTCCACTACACGCTTACCTATCTCTTCACTTACTAGTAAAGCCACCCCTTCTCTCTTCACTATCTTCACTCCTGAGATCCTCCCAACTACACTCCCAAACTCACACTCGCCCCTCCCTTTTAACTAAGTTTCACTCAAAGCGAACACATTCATCCCTCTTCTCACAAACATACTGCCTATCTCTTCGTTTTTCTCTCATCTGTACCACATCCATGCCAATCAAAAGACCCAAAACTTTAGGGTACTGGTTGGAAAACTCTTAGACCTTCTTATGCCTTTACTATCTTTTTAGGAATGACCTCTTTGGGGCTACAAGTAGGAGGATTCCTAGACCTGCCCCCGTTCCGTTTTTTGTCGCCTCGTACGAAACAAGTGGGAAGACTTGGTGGCAGCATTCTTTTCCCCCACCACAGGGTAGGCGAATAAATAAAATAAATATGCAGAGAAATTATACAAGATAATAACAAGGGGTGGGGAGGGCAGCATAATGGAGGGACAGTCGCAGTATAGTAAAGGTGTCATCATTTCTCTATAAACAGAGACTTCCTCTATCACAGACAAAATGATATGTGACTGTGGTCCGTAGGGGCACCCCTTATAGGCCCTAAAGTATGAACACCATACTACTTTGTCACAATAACATGCAGCCAATATATGTATGTATATACTTATATAAATGTAATATATATATATATATATATATATATATATTCATATATATATATACATATATATATATATATATATATATATATATATGTGTGTGTGTGTGTGTGTGTGTGTGTGTGTGTGTGTGTGTGTGTGTGTGTGTGTGTATACGTGTGTGTGTGTGTGTGTGTGTGTGTGTGTGTGTGTGTGTGTGTGTGTGTGTGTGTGTGTGTGTGTGTGTGTGTGTGTGTGTGTGTGTGTGTGTGTGTGTGTGTGTGTGTGTGTGTGTGTGTGTATTCATATATATACATATATATGTATGTGGAAAAAAAAAGTCACGGGTCTAGTTCCGAGTTCCTGAGTTTATTCCTGACCGGTTTCGCTCTATGCTTCTTCAGAGGAATGTTATAGCATAGAGCGAAACCAGTCAGGAATAAACTCAGGAACTCGGAACTAGACCCGTGACTTCTTTTTCCAGCTTCATCAACTTGTCACAATGTACCAGCATATATATGTATATATATATATATATATATATGTATACATATATATATATATATATATATATATATATATGATGTAAGCGGAATAGGAAACACAGGAGTCTTAGTCTTGAGTTTATTCCTGACTAGTTTCGCAGGTATGCTTTTTCAAAGGAATATGTGTACAAACGGGCTGTGGTCCATCCCATGTATATAATGCCCACAGCCCGTTTGTACACATATTCCTTTGAAAAAGCATACCTGCGAAACTAGTCAGGAATAAACTCAAGACTAAGACTCCTGTGTTTCCTATTCCGCTTACATCAACCTGTCAGAATGTCTCAACATATATATATATATATATATATATATATATATATATATATATATATATATAATGCGTGTGTATCTGTCTATATTATTCCACATCGAAAACTATTACAATCCATTGTCCATTAGCCACTGCACGTCCTACAACTAAATCCAACCTTACAAACGCTGAGGCCCTCCAAGCTTGTAAATGATCACGAAGCAAAATGTGAGGTGACATTACGAAGAAAAGGGACACATAACGACTAAAAAAAATAAAAGTATTCCACAAAAAAGAAAAAAAAAATAATAGAATAAAGATAGAAAAAAAAATATGTCATAAATCACTTGCAGGAAGTCGGGCGTTTGAGACAAGGCGCAAGTAAGCTCGTCAGAGGAGCAACCGAAGAGAAACTCCGCCGTTGGACAAGAAAGCAAGAGAGGAAGTTGTATTGAGGAAGCTGAGATGAAGCACAGTTTGGTAGGATGGGGACATCAACAGACTCGCCGCGTTACTGACATGCTCTTTCAATTGAATGAAAATATCTAATTGAGCTAGAATAAAGCATGTCGAGGTTTTCTTATACTGTTTTTCTCACGTCTAGTCTCAACTCTCTCTCTCTCTCTCTCTCTCTCTCTCTCTCTCTCTCTCTCTCTCTCTCTATCTATCTATCTATCTATCTATCTATCTATCTATCTATCTATCTATCTATCTACCTCTCCAGTAATTACCACTAGTTCGGGGTTCCATTTAGTAAACTTCGTGCCCCACCTCCTCCCCCACCCCATCCAATTAGCTAAACACACATGCATTTAACACACACACACAAACACACACAAACATACACACACACACAAACAAATACACACACACAAACACACACATAAACACACACACACAAACACACACACACAAACACACACACACAAACACACACACACAAACACACACACACAAACACGCACACGCACACACACACACGCACACACACAAACACACGCACACAAACACACGCACACGCACACACGCACACACGCACAAACGCACGCACGCACACACACACACACGCACACACAGGCACACACGCACACGCACACACACACACGCACATGCACACACACACACACACACACACACACACACACACACACACACACACACACACACACACACACACACACACACACACACACACACACACACACACACACACACACACACACACACACACACACACACACACACACACACACACACACACACACACACACACACACAAACATACACACCCATGAACAGACACACATATATACACACAGGCACACGCACACACACGCGCACACACACACGCGCACACACACACACACACACACACACACACACACACACACACACACACACACACACACACACACACACACACACACACACACACACACACACACACACACACACACACACACACACACACTGTAAGAGGCTGGTAGATTGAGGTAGATAAGTAGGTAGAGAGAGGGGTAGGTGGCGAGAAATTCATTTTACGACTTAGATGTTTTGAAAACAATGGTCGCTATGTGTGAGTTGCAGAATTACATATTCTCGCTCACCGCCCAGTGTTTGTAAACACAAGGTAGGATATCGATAGAGGTGCTCATGTTGCGAATTATTAACGCTAAGCTACTTCGCTTCGTTACAAGATTGCTTGCGCAAGCAGTATTGTTCGAGACAGGATAAAAACCTTTCTGATTATAGAAAAGGGTACAGAAGGAGAGAATTTATTGGTGCATGGAGGTTAAGTCACGCCCTTAGAGGATAGCAGTTATTTGTAACGTTCAAAGTTATCGGATGAATTAAATAGTGACGTCGAAGCAGAATTGGCTTGGTAGGTGCAAAAGGATACCAGGTGGGATTCCTCTTCTATAATTAATACAAATAAGCTGTTGAAGTGTAATGCTATTTAGAAGAAAAGAAGAAAATTACGTTTAATTCACCCCATACTGATACTAAGCACTTGAATAAGTAGGACGAAAGAGGAATGGGGCCTACAGATGAGTGACTTACAATTATAAGATGATAAAAAGAAAGTGAAGAAAGTAGAAAGTGAATGAAGAAATAATATATCACAGAAGTAACAGTTAACAGAATTAAATCCAGAAATTAAGGAGAGAAGGGAACTGAAAGTGTTGGTAGCAACAGAGCTAAGAGTAGTGGCGCAGCGTAGGATAAACCTCCTCCGAAGTGATTAGACAAGACTGAGGTAAAAGTGAACGGGTACACCAATAGACTTTAAAAACAATGCCCCAACAACAACCACGCAATGTACAACTACAATCAAGCGTATGTTGATTTTAAGAACGAGGAGTCTTTAATACTACGAGTGGAACGAGGTGATCTTCAAGGCGGTCTACAAGGCGATTTTCAAGGCAATCTACAAAACGATCTACAAAGCAGGGAATGAGTCACTACAAAGCAGCAGTGAACAAAGACTGACGAGGAACAACGAGGTTGACGTACACAAGGAAGACTAAGTGGAGGCAGTCCAGTCAAATCAACTTTAACAGCTGAAGGTATGAATAACACTGTCTTGCGTCCTTAAGTATAAACATACCCAAATTCACCGGCAATGAAAGCACTTTAGGAATTATTAAGTTTCTCAACATGATAGAAACTTTAATTGTAAGCAAAAATAAAACAGGGAATGATAGAGTTAGGCTTATCATAAATTTCCAGCAAATGGAAGACATCAACTAATATGAAGAATATAAAAAACTTTTCATTAAACATTTTATGTCAAAGTGTGATCAGGAGCCTATCAGATCTTTAATTAGAATGATCAAAGAAGTTAGAACAAATGAATACTTATCAAGATTAGATAGATGATCAAAAGACATGAATTCTCTCTTGAAAGAATTCGATTTGATAAAAAGATCTAGTGACAAAATGAAAGTTTCTCAGGTAATAAAATTAATCACATTTGGCTTGTTAACAAAAAACTCTGATGATTTAATGGGAGAAAAGCTGTATAAAGATCTCAAGTCAGTTATGAATTTAGGGAAGGTAGATTATCTTCTTCAAGGCTACAGTGCGACCAGAATCATAAATCCATATGTGATGAGAGTGGGACAACAGAAAGAAACTAGGAATTCTAGAAGTGAGTATAAGAAAAGAGAATTTGGACATGGAGTTAGAAGCCCATCAAAGGATACTAGAATTATATGTTACAATTGTGATACTTGGGGGTATAAAGCAAAAGACTGTTATTATGGAGCTATTTGTAGAAATTGCAAACATGAGGGTCATAATGGAAACAGTTGTAGAAACCCACCTTTCTGTATGTAACATCAAAAGATAGGATATAAAACACATGAATGTAGACATTTTCGTATGCACCGCGAAACAAGAGGAAAACCCTCAGACACAGAATAAACCAATATTACAAATCTCCCCATATGTATATCAAATAGACAGTATTTTGTTAAGGATAAGAGTAATAGAAGGGTGAAAGAAAACTCCAACATCAAATATAAACTGACAATTACAATTAGAAGGACTTCTGTAGGACCTCTCATTGCTGGTAGAGTGTTCAATAAACCTATTCAAGTATTTATTGAAACAAGATCTATAGTTAATGTTATGATTAGTAGAGTTTTAAACCAGTTAAATCCAGGAGTGAAAATCTTGTAACCAATCCATTGCTCACCGTAAGGAGTAACTGGAAACCCGTCAAAAACATTAGGTAAGGTTGAACTAGAAGTCATTTTATATACAAATGAATATTTGCATATTCCAGTGATAGTTGTAGAAGAATCTGTTTTTTCCAGGAGAAAAGAGAACATGATTATATATCCTGCTTACATAGGGATCGTAGTGAAATAACAATTAATCCCATTATTAAATCAACCAGAGTTAAGACCAATGACAGAAATCAAAGAATCCACAGAAGAAGACATGAAAGATAACAATTTCATTTTAAATAACGAGGCCGATCGGTCCAGACTAACAGAAAGTAAAGCCACATATAGTGAATCCAACTCAGAGTGTTCAATAAATCCTAGAAAGTACTAATTCATCAAACACAAATAAAGACTTGCAAATTGTGGATGGTGGCGTAATGAAGTCGACATTATTACACTCCAATCAATTAACATGGCAGAGGTGCAGTTGAAAGGAGTAACTCTGGACTCTGAAATTTTCACCTCCCAGAATCAATTAGATTAAAAGGTTTCAAATAGGACTCAGGGATTTATAAGTCAAATAAGAACACGGTAGAAATTTTAATGATTAATACTTTGAATAGAGACATAGCCTTATAGAAAGGTACACAAATAGGATGTTTTCAGGTGTGTACAAAACCCATTAAGATTTTAAATGAGAGTACTGAGGAGATAGAATTACTAATTTCATCAATCTGGGTCAGTTTAGGAAGAAACAAAGTTGGGAAAGAAATGCAAGTATCAACTAGAATCTACTGGATTCCCCGAGTTGGATAAAAGCTTAGTTTCTTTGCTCATGAAGCACAATAAAGCAATTGCTTTGCCGAGGGACGCCTTATGGAAAACAACTGTTTTAAACATTAGATTAAGTTAAAACCAAGAATTCATCCTATCTATATTCCTGCCTACAGAGTTCCTCATTCTAAACTAGCCATCGTAGATAAGCTGATCACTGAAATATTATTGCAGGATATCACTGAACATAGTAAGAGTGAGTGAAACTTTTTTCTGATTCTGGTGCCGAAATCAGATGGTACTATGCGCCCAGTTATTGATTATAGGAAATTGAATAAGCACATCATACGTGACAGGTTACCATTACTAGGGATAGGGGGCATTTCTAGAAGTTTGGGAACTGAGAATAGATATTTTAGCACAATAGATATCAAATCTGCTTTTTGGTGAATAGAGTTGCATGAAGACTCGCGAGACTTCACATCATTTTCTATTGCAACGGAACATTATGAGTTCAAACGAATGCCATTAATGAATACAGTTCTAGATGGGTTGTTAGGAAACATTACCGGTGTATTTCTAGATAATATTTTAATAGTTTTCCAGACAGCGGGTGAGCACTTTGAGAAATTAGATTTGATATTCTCAAGACTAGTTGAAGCAGGGTTGAAAGTGGAACTTGAAAAATATAAGTTCTTGAAGGACAGTGATATTTATTTGGGACATAAGATAGATAGGTATGGACATAGTACAGTGATTTCAAAGGATGAAGCAGTCAAGAATTTTCCAGTTCCAAACAATGTAGAAAAAATTAGAAGTTTCTTGGGATTGACAGGATATTATAAAAAAAAATATTCAAAGATATGCTGACATTGCTAATCTATTAAGCGTTTGACAAGTTAAAAGATAAACTCATGAGTTCTCCAGTTTTGATATTTCCAGACTATGATAAAGAATTTATTTTTTGTACTAATGCATCTGACATAGGGTTAGGAGGCATACTTATGCAAGAGAGAAATAGAACGTTGAAACCAATAGCTTACACATCTATGCTTTTTAATAGGGCAAAGAGAAACTACTCTATAACAGAAAGAGAAACGTTAAAATTGATATATTCATTAGAAAGTTTTAGAGATATGATACTGGGATATCCAATCAGAGTATGGAATGATCATAAGAATCTTAGGGGCAGAGTAGCTAGATGGTTTGCAGTACTTCAGTGCTATGAAGTTAAGTCTAAATATATTCCGGGTAGAAAGAATGTTGCAGCAGAAGCACATTCTAGAAACCTTAGCCAACCAACGACAGGGTTGATTAATTTT
>NC_134819.1:4445468-4450468 GCF_046742065.1 Oratosquilla oratoria
TCCCCATGAAATATAAAGATCCACACAATCGTTTTACTATGCAATATGAATATTGCTAAACAAATCTTGCTGGGAAGAACAATGATTTTTTCTTTTATGGGTGTGTGGCGAGAGTAGGGTAGGTGTATCTTTAGATTAGGCCACGCTCCTAATAAGGGGAAACTGTTTTATGTTGTTAGCTTGTGTGTGTGTGTGTGTGTGTGTGTGTGTGTGTGTGTGTGTGTGTGTGTGTGTGTGTGTGTGTGTGTGTGTGTGTGTGTGTGTGTGTGTGTGTGTGTATGTGTGTGTGTGTGTGTGTGTGTGTGTGTGTGTGTGTGTGTGTGTGTGTGTGTGTGTGTGTGTGTGTGTGTGTGTGTGTGTGTGTGTGTGTGTGTGTGTGTGTGTGTGTGTGTGTGTGTGTGTGTGTGTGTGTGTGTGTGTGTGTGTGTGTGTGTGTGTGTGTGTGTGTGTGTGTGTGTGTGTGTGTGTGTGTGTGTGTGTGTGTGTGTGTGTGTGTGTGTGTGTGTGTGAGAGAGAGAGAGAGAGAGAGAGAGAGTGAGTGTGTGTGTGTGTGTTTTTTTTGTATGGGGGGTGCGTTCGTGCGTGTGTATGTGCGTGTATTTGTATGTGTGTGCGTGCGTGCGTGCGTGGGTGCGTGTGCGAGCGTGTATGTGTATGTATGTTAACAGAAGTGTCCTTTTAGTTCTTTATTTTCTTTTTGAGTTTCCTTTCAATTCTTTTTATTTCTCCTTCTGGTTTATATGTGTCCTTTCTGATGCCCCTATAAGCATTTCCTGCCTAGTACACTCCCCCTCCCCTCCACTCCCCTCCTGATGGACCCAAATTCCTGTCTTGGGTGCGTTTTTGTATATATTTGTAGCAAAATTTGCATACGAAGGAAAGAGGCAGGGGTCCTGCATGAACTGCAATAGAAAGAGGAGAGAGAGAAAAAATATTCACACTTTCTTGTCAGATCCGTTTTCTCTCTCTTTTTCTTAAGAAATTTTCTTCATATATTTTGCTTCCTGCTGCTATATGTCAGAGTCTCTGGATTGAAACCATAAATCGAAGTTTTGAGTCATGAATACAAAGAAAACATAACTCAAGAATTAGTGAGGATTTGTATATTTTTCTTGGGGTTACTTAAAGACGCATTTCTGATTGTCCAATGGATTGTATTCATTTTCCTCACAAGTCTATGTTTCTATAGAATTGCAAATCATAAACAAAAATACTCTGTTTGACTTGTCTTCAAATACGAAAGAATAAGAAACAATCTTGAAACACTGTGTCTATCTTTTCTGTGGTTTCATTCATCTTAATAAATCCAACACGAAGTCTTCAATCTTTAACCACATATCCTACGTTTCTCAATTCCACAAAGATACAAAATTTATGCCAATTCTAGTGTCACTGTCCATAACAGCATAAACCATATCACAGACACCCTTCAGAACTTAGTTTCGTCAGTGCTTACCCATGCATTTTCCCATTCTAGATATGAACCTTATTACAAGCACCAAAGTTTTACTATCTAGGATTAGATAGCTTGAGGAAGGTTCTTGCTCTCAGGGGGTGTCTAAGAAGCCTTGTGTAAGTCTAGATTGTAATTTAATTAACATAAGTGTAGAGGAAACTACAAGAGACCATAAGGCATGTTGAAGTAGGTTCTTTCTTTGACGGGCTGTCTAAGAACCCTTGTGTAAGTCTAGATTTTGATTTAATGATAAGAACCTAGGAATGGAGAAGATTGCAAGAGACCATAAGACTTATACTAGTCAGTTCCACGTCCCTTACCAGCTATCATTCCTATCCATGAAGTTCTCTAATCTTCTCTTAAAATAAATAATTGTCTCAGTGGTTACTAAAACTAATCAATTCGTTAAACACTCTGTTGGTAAACCAGTTTCTGCCTATTCCCTTTATTTCTATTTAACTTGGGTTTGCCGATGTTGTTAGGCTTTCCAGGAATTTGGCCTTGTTATTTCTAAGTCTCGTTTAGGATCTAAAAGCTCTAATGGTATGGAAACCTACACTTTCTATCCTCATGATCTAAAATATTTCCTTGTATATGCGCTTTCTAGATTTTCTCTTATTTGATTAATTATATTTCTATTTTCAATATATATTTGCTTAATCTAGGTTTTTTATATATAATTGTCTAGATTTATTTTCCTGTTTTTAGTATGATTTTAATAACATATTCATTCACAAGATTCCTTCCTAATTCTCACTACATTTTTATATATATTCTTTTCTATATCCATTCCCCTTTCTATATATTCAAAATAATTCATGCATCTAATTACTTAGTTATCTGCTTATACTATATGAAATTCGAGGGTAGATATAATTGTATGGAGACAGATCGAAGAGACATGTATATATAAGCCGTCAATGCCCGTGAATAGGATGATTATTTAATCATCTCGTCTATGACATCAGCTCACTGGTCTAGATCATCTCATATTTAAATCAGTTGTTAATCTATACTAATCTTAATACGATGATAACATTACACAATGTGTTTATCGTTCATTATGTTTATGCATTCAATTTAATTTACTAATCTGTTGCAATCAAAATTATTCAATGATTTCATTTGATGATTCATACAAAGATGATAACATTTCAGAGTAGGAGTATTGCCTATTTAACTTCATTTCCTCGTCTAAACTTTACGCATCTTTTTATTTATTTTTAAATGGAAGTTTTAATACGACAATGATATCAAGGTCAGTAAATCGTAATATCTTTGCTTCTTTATATAGTTACTTTTTATATACTACCTTTATATATCTATATCTGTGAATGCATTCTTTTAATAGAAGCTTTATCGTTATCTTTTGATGAGATGTTTTAGTGTAAAAATACTGCTATCTTATTTTCTGTTCTTCTTAATATGACTTACTTGTTAGTCAACTTGTTTTGTGCTTTTTTTTTGTCTATTTGTCTTTTTTATCTATTCATTCATCGTCTTTAATGACTGATCTATGTTGAACTCTGTAAAGACTTATTCATTTGTGAAAATGGTACTGTAGTTACTTGTTCATTCTATTTCTTTTAAATTTTATGTCGTTTTACATTATTCTTTTTTATTTAGTTTGATTTTGTTTTATTTTATCTAGTTTATTTGATTATATATTTCATCTAGTTTATTTAGTTATATATTTAATGATATATATTAATAATTCAATTTAATTAACTTTCTATTTTATTTTACCTTGTATTATTTATTGTATCTTATCTTATTCTTTTATCTAATTGTAACTTATCTTTTATCTGTCATATTTATGTTTATATGTTTTTACTCGTATATTATTTCATGTCTATTTGATTATAATTATTTTGTATTTTATTTTACCTTGTTTTATCTATTTCATCTAATTTTCATCTATCTTATATCTTTATACGATTTTCTTATTTCACTTAATCTAATTTAATTTAATTTATCTACTATTTTTTCGTTGTCTTTTATTTATTTTATAATAGAATACTTTATCTGTATTTCATTTCATTTATTTTCTATCTTATTTTACCTTGTTTTATCTATCTTATTTTATCTGTAATGGATCTAATATATTTTTACGTTTTTCTATTTAACTTAATTTCATTTCATTTGTTTATTTAAATTTTGTCGACTATTTTTTTCACTGATTTTCTACTGTATGTTATCCTGCTTTATCCATCTTCATTCAGCATCCATCTTATTTATCTTTATATATTTTTCTCTTTTTTATTTATCTACTCAATCTTATTTTATTTTATTTTGTTCTATTTCATTTTCTATCTACTTTATCCTATTTTATTTAATTCTATTTATTTAATTTGATGTCATTTCAATGTTATTCTATTTGATCTGATTTTTTTATGCTTTATTTAATTTCATTTTATCCTTTCTTTTCTTTTATTTGTTTCTATTTTTATGCTTTTGCTATAGCCATTTTGAGGCCAGACATACAAAAGAAGTTCTTTCCTTCCCGACGGATGTCCTTGTTTACATCGTAAATTGGAATTCCGACGTCGTAAGAGTTTACGACCTTGATGCTGAAAAACAAAAATTTTACCCCAAAGTGAAGTTCGAGTAATGAGTAAGAGAAACGACCGACTACACCTCCAGAAATGAAGTAAGACAACTATGATTTTATAATCTTTATTAAGGAGTAAGACAACTATTTTATAATCTTTATTAAGAAGTAAGACAACTATGATTTTATAATCTTTATTAAGGAGTAAGACAACTATGATTTTAATATCTTTATTAAGGAGTAAGACAACTATGATTTTAATATCTTTATTAAGGAGTAAGACAACTATGATTTTATAATCTTTATTAAGGAGTAAGACAACTATGATTTTATAATCTTTATTAAGGAGTAAGACAACTATGATTTTATAATCTTTATTAAGGAGTAAGACAACTATGATTTTAATATCTTTATTAAGGAGTAAGACAACTATGATTTTAATATCTTTATTAAGGAGTAAGACAACTATGATTTTAATATCTTTATTAAGGAGTAAGACAACTATGATTTTAATATCTTTATTAAGGAGTAAGACAACTATGATTTTATAATCTTTATTAAGGAGTAAGAAAACTATGATTTTAATATCTTTATTAAGGAGTAAGACAACTATGATTTTATAATCTTTATTAAGGAGTAGGACAACTATGATTTTATAATCTTTATTAAGGAAAAAATTCTGCAGATATAACTCTCCGTAAGAAAAAAATACACACTATCCATCTGATAAGACTATCAAATAAGTTGATAACTAACAAAATTAATCAACTACGAATAAATGAGTTAATGAATAAATGGATAAACAAATAAATAGGTTGATAGATTAATTAACGAATAAAAAATAGGTAAATAGAAATAAATAAATAAACAAATGAATATGAGTAGCTAAATAGACGCAAACAATTAAATGGAGATGTAAAAGACATACTGGGTTAATATTTTTATCTGTTTTATCACAATACAACTAACGGTTGATATAATAGTAATGGCGTC
>NC_134819.1:4455468-4460468 GCF_046742065.1 Oratosquilla oratoria
ATAATGTTTTTTTGCATATGTATTACACCTACATCAACTTTTTGTCCATTTGTTTGGGTTAACTCTACCCACAAACTATCATTTGTATCCTGTTTCTATTTCTCTAAAACACAGGCATAGACATTGTTTTTAACGTACAACAGAACACCCCCACCTTTCTTGTGGTTTCTACCCTGAAGAAAGTGTTTAAACCCCACAAAATTAAATTCATCTTCAAACTCTTTACCATTTAACCATGTCTCGGTTATTACTATTATATCGAGATTTTCTCTTCTGACATACGCCAGTATTTCTTGGAATTTGGTCCTAATACTAAAAGTATTAAAGTATATGGTTTTAAGAAACTCGTGATTTTTTCTTTTTGACACGTTATAAGTTTCAACATCATACCTTACATTATAATTTTGTTCTTTATTGACACTTTGCTCTATATTGACATTTGGTCTTTCATTGACATCCAATGCTTCATGGACATTTGCCCCATCACCGACATCTGGTCCCTCACGGTCATCCGAACTTTTATGTACGCCTTACTCCCCTACGTCACCGCGTTCCACACAGGCCTTCCGTCGTTCATTGACATTTTGTCCGGCATCTCTTCCTAAAATGATATTCGCTCCTGAACTGACATTATATCCTACCGTGTTGTTTTGTCCTCCACTATCATTATATCCCAACGTGCTATTTTGTCCTCCACTATAATTATATCTCATCGTGATATTTTGTCCATTGACATTACATACTAATGTAATATTTAGTCCTCTACCGACATTATATCCTAAAATGATATTTTGTCCTACACTGACATATTGCTCTACATTATTGCTATACCCTACTCTGTTTTCCCCAGTACACTCTATTTCCCCTTCCCTTTGAGTTTCTACCCCAAAAAAGGAATGATTTCATTACAAACTCCCAAAATGAGATTTATAAGAACATCTCTGTCTCTGTGACTAAGGTGGATCCCATCAGAAGCGTAAAGGTCATGACGCCTGGAAAAGAGATACCAAAGATCAAGAAAGTGGTGTCCCAGTTGCATGCACAATCGGGATATACTCTGATTGATCCCTATGGCTCTACTGTTCCAACACGAGCCTGCGTAGAAACTCGGATGGATCCCACAGACTACGTGATGGCTCCCACGTTCCTTCATCTCCTGATGTATATATTTGATGGCTATTACAGTTGATTTAGACTTATGTTTCCCTCGTCCTGCTAAAGATATCTTTGGAAGAGCTAAACATTTTCATCGGAAACTCGTAAGAGCCCAATTTGTTGTAGCATACAATTCAATATATCCTAAGGAATATACAGTATATATATATATATATATACATATGTATATATATATACATATATATATATATATTTATATATATATACGTATATATATATACATATATATATATATATATATATATATATACAGTATACACACATATATATATATACATATATACGTATGTATACATGTACATATATATGTATATGTATATATATACATACATATATATATATATGTATATATACATATATGTATATATATATATATATATATATATACATATATATATATATTTGAAATTAAAATCTCCTACTAGGATTCGAACCCTAGCCTGAGCGGCTTGCTTTTTATGTGACGACCTATTTCACGGCCTGTTGTTCCGCCGAGGGCACCAGGGTGAACACGGTATATACTGTATTGCATCAAATACTTTATGCAGTCTGGTTTTACGACAAGTGTTTTTGTGGTCGTGGTAGGACGGTGGTACGACCGTCGTCTTATAAAAACCAAGCCGCTTTGGCGAGGGTCTGAATTTCCAAATGTCATAATGACACGAAAACATTTATCGGAAGACTAGCCAACATAAAGGATTTGATGCAATTCGGCACATACTGTGTTCACCCAGGTGCCCACGGCGAAACGACAGGCCGTGAAATAAGTAGTTCAGTTGTGTAGGGTCGTGGTAGCACGATCGTACGACATTCGTCTTATAAAAAGTAAATTGTTTAGGCGAGGGTTTGAATCTCAAAAGGAGAGCTTATTACCAAATGTCATAATGACTCAAATGTAAGATAAAGTGTAGTATTCTAACAGGTATAAGATAAGGTGTAGTGTTCTAGTAATTTAAAATCAAAACAGTAGTCTGTTACTGTACTCAATAGGTAGGAATAATAGTATAAGGTAAGCAGAGTAAGCTTCGTGTGTTTGTTTATTTTGTTGTTTTATATTTTCTCCTTGCCGCTTGTATTGCCGAAGGAGGAGCAAATTGGCTTGTGAAGGATATGTGAACCTGGAGGACCGTCTCAGCATATGTGAGGAGGAGATTTGACTTCTCAAGTGTGAGCTCTGTGAGATGAGTGAATCCTCTCCACAACCCAAGGGCGCGGACCACCTCTTCAGCTACTGCCACTGCCGTGAGCTAGTGGCGCTCCGTGGGGTCTCGTTTGTCGAGCGCGCGTTCGGTAAGCGGGTCACCTGCGGAGCAACCGCTGGCTCTAGCCCATCGTTTTGGTCTGCTGGAGGATGAAGTGGCTGAGAATCAGGAGTTCTTGGTGATGGGGGACTCCATGGAGCGAGGCTATGACGACATCACGCAGGGAAATACTAAACAAAGTTGATAGCTTGTATATCAACCGGACCGTGGGATCGCCGATTGTACCCAGACCATCAGGGAGCAAGAGAGGACGAACACGGTTACGATTGTTCATACCGGAAGTAACGATGTGGATATTGTGAGATCACTGTAACTTGTTTGGAATTACAAGGTTCTTCTTCAGGAGATGAAGGAGAGTGGGAACCGTCACGTAGTCTGTGGGATTCATTCGAGGATCTACGCAGGCTCGTGTTGGAACAGTAGAGCCATAGGGATCAATCAGAGGATATCACGATTGTGCACGCAACTGTGATACCACTTTCTTGATCCTTGGTATATTTTTTCCAGGCGTCATGACCATTATGCTTCTGATGGGATCCACCTTACTCGCAGAGGCAAAGATGTTCTCACAAACTTTATTTTGGGGAGTTTGTAATAAACTAGTTCCTTTTTGGGGTAGAAATCCAAAGGGACTGGGAAATTGAGTGTATTGGAGGAAAATAGAGTAGGATACAGCAATAACGTCGGGCAATATGTCAGTATTGGACAAAATGTAATTTTAGGATATAATGTCGATAGAGGACGATATATTGCATTAGGATGAAATGTCAAAGGACAAAATATCACGATGGGATGTAATAATAATAGAGGACAAATTATCATGATGGGGTATAATGATAGAGAAGGACAAAATATCACGATGGTATGTAATGTTAGTGGAGGACAAAATATCACTATAGGATATAATGTCAGTGGAAGACAGAATATAATTTCAACAAGGAATGCCGGAGAGAATGTCAGTGAACGACGGTTGGCCGGTGTGAAACGGGGTAACGTAGGGGGGTAAGGTGTACATAAGAGATTGAAAGATAGTAAAGGACCATATGTCCGGGATGGGGCAAATGTCCATGAGGCATTGGATGTCAATGAAGGACCAGATGCCAATATAGAGCAAAGTGTCAATAAAAAACAAAATTATGATATATGGCATGATGCTGAAATACAAAACGTGTAAAAAGGAAATAATCACAAGTTTCTTAATACCATGTACTTTAATGCTTGTAGTATTAGGAATAAATTCCAAGAAATACAGGCGTATGCCAAAGGCGAAAATCTCGAAATGATAAGAATAACCAAGACATGGTTCAATGGTAAAGAGATTGTAGCTGAATTTAATATTGCAGGATTTAAACACTTTCACCAGGATAGAAACCACAAGAAAAATGTGTGTGGGAGGGGTTCTGTTGTACGTTAAAAAACAATGTCCACGCCTGTGTTTTAGAGAAAGTGAAACAGGATGCATATGATAGTTTGTAGGTAGAATTAACCCAAACAAATGGACAAAAAATAATGTATGTGTAATATGTAAGTAAAATCATTATCATTAGTAGACGACATACTGTTATATCAAGAACTGTCTAGTTTCTGCAACCGGGACCTATTAATAATGGGTGATTTCTATTGTACTGACATTGATTGGATGACCCTTGAAGATGACCAGATAAGTAGTCGCTTGATAGATTTTCTCGATGAGAATTACTTAGTTCAGCATGTAAAAGAGCCCACAATACATGGAAACTTACTCGGTCTATTGGTGAAACTATTGCAAATAGGGATCATAAAAAAATACGGTATATACTAGTGTATCTAAAGTACCCCTTTTCAGTAAAGCTCAGTTCAAGGGACTACGTCAGGAACTTCAGCTTACAGATTAGGAGGCAAAAGTAAGCGAAAGACCCGTAGATCATATATGGGAAATATTTCAAAATAAACTCACTGAAAAAACTGAAAAACTGAAAAACTGAAAAAAAGTATCGCTAAAAAGAGACAATCTTATAAGAAATACAAGTACTCGGGTTCAATTGATGACTATCAAAGTTATGTGATAATACAAAAAAAAATAATAATAAAAGAACGAAAACGACAATACAAAATTAATATCGCTGATAATTCCAAAGATAACCCCAAAGAATTGTATAGTTACATTTGAGATAAAAAGCTTATTAGGAATCACATTGGCCCAGTATTGTCTGCTGACGGTCAACTTGAATATTCAAATGAAGGAATATGTGATATTTTGAACAACTATTTTAGCTCAGTATCCGTAAAAGAAGTACCTCAAAGTGAACTCCAAAATTAAACCTGTGAAAACTCTAAGGTAAACTTACGCACTACGGTAACAAAAAAAAAAAATGAAAAGGTGTATAAACTAAAAAATA
Organism: Oratosquilla oratoria; assembly: GCF_046742065.1. Lineage (NCBI taxonomy): Eukaryota > Metazoa > Arthropoda > Malacostraca > Stomatopoda > Squillidae > Oratosquilla > Oratosquilla oratoria. The sequence continues at coordinate 4,460,285 of NC_134819.1, forward strand.
ATAAAACACCATGGCTTGTCAGTTGTCATCCAAGAATCTCAAAAAGAAATGAAAAATGAGATTGTTGTTCCGTTAGAAATCATTTTCAAGAAATCCATCATATCCAGAGATGTCCCAAGAGAACGGAAGCTAGCCAACATTACTCCCATATTCAAAAAGGTGACAAAAAGAAAAAAAATAACTA
>NC_134819.1:4470468-4472968 GCF_046742065.1 Oratosquilla oratoria
TTCAAACGCTTACTGGAACGAACAGGTTCAGTACTCCAAAAAGAAACTTACAAAGAAAGATGATAAAAAGTTATTTCACATCGAGTTCATTCACTTCTGCGTAATTCTGCAAATATCATCTGACATGAGTTTGTGTAATTGCTCATTAGAGTTCTTGGAACAGGAGTTGTAACCCTTTAACGGAATTGTTGGAATTACTGAGTTTAAACTCATGCTCAGCCTTGTGTTCAGTTGTCACCTAAGTTCTCTTGACTTGGTGTTAATTTTCATTTGAAGAGTATTACACATTATTTGGAGTGGATAGAAACATTTTATATCAATGAATGAGATTTCAGTCTTTATTAGAATAGTATTATGAATGAGATATAGAATGAAGATAAGAATATTTCTTTGGACAGAAATAGCTTCCGTCAATGAAAAAACGGATGTACTGAAGACACAAAACAAAATGAGGTTTGTGTGTGTCGGTTCCAGGAAGGAATTCTGTTGATTTTGTTCTAGATGAGTGATTTTCTATGTTTCGCCTAAATACCCGTATTTTTTTTTTCTTAATTCTACATTTCACTTTTTCCGCAAAACCTTTCAAAATATCACACACAAATTACGCTAACCTGCGTAAATGTAAAGAAAAACAATCTATTCCTCCCTGCTTGTTACCTGTGTTCATAAACTCTTCATTTCTCGTTCATTAAGTTGTGAAAGTTTGACGTTCTTGGAACACGTTACAGCCAGATCCTGCTCCAGATTTGAGAAGCCTGATTGGTCCAATCTGTTCGTATTATGTCTATCAGTTTGATTGTCTTGGAATGTTGACTCCAATATAGTCATTATTCATTTGGAAGTCAAACAGGATCATTTCAGAACTCTTCTTCTTCCGAGCTCCTCAGATCGACGTCGATAATTTTCGAATTTGAATTCATCTGAATGAATTATTGTTAAATCTTATTTATCGTGCACCCAGCATCCCCTCACTTATGATGCTAGCACAGTCAAACACAAATAACATTCTTGTGCGATTGAGGCATGCAAATCGACCTCTTCATATAAACTCCCTTTCATCTTCAATGACACTGTAAAACATCATATGTACAGGCTATATCTGTATATATAGATTAAAATTGGACACAACTTTCTCCTTCCACTCAGAGAATTAAATAACACATACACATACAGTATATATATTATATATATATATATATATATATATATATACATACATGTATATATATATATATATATATATATATATATATATATATATACATTGTACCATATTTCAATTTCTGCATGTGGCCCCATCGGGTCTCCCGATGATGATGGCTTAGAATTAAAGTGCGTTGTGGTTGTTAAAATGTATCTCTAATCACTGGGACCCATTCAGTGTTGTGCAAATACCTTCCCGCGTTGGTATACTTCCAATTGTGTTATCATAGTGGAGATGGATTGAACGCAAAGATTTCATGTGAGCGTATGTTACTCGAGCTTGCGCTCAATTTATATCTCTCTTGATGGCGTAGTTGGTTAGTTACTACGGCACTTGTCATATGATCGCTGAGTTCGAGTCCTCGGCAGTACCATATTTCAATTTCTGCATGTGGCCCCATTGGGTCTCCCGATGATGATGGCTTAGAATTAAAGTGCGTTGTGGTTGTTAAAATGTATCTCTAATCACTGGGACCCATTCAGTGTTGTACAAATACTTTCCCGCGTTTGTATACTTCCAATTGTACTATCATAGTGGAGATGGATTGAACGCAAAATTTCATGTAAGTGTATGTGACTCGAGCATACAAATATATAAGAAAGCTTGCGCTCAATTTATATCTCTCTTGATGGCGTAGTTGGTTAGTTACTACGGCATTTGTCATATGATCACTGAGTTCGAGTCCTCGGCAGTACCATATTTCAATTTCTGCATGTGGCCCCATTGGATCTCCCGATGATGATGGCTTAGAATTAAAGTGCGTTGTGGTTGTTAAAATGTATCTCCAATCTCTGGGACCCATTCAGTGTTGTGCAAATACTTTCCCGCGTTGGTATACTTCCAATTGTGCTATCATAGTGGAGATGAATTGAACGCAAAAAAATTCATGTAAGTGTATGTGACTCGAGCATACAAATATATAAGAAAGCTTGCGCTACATTCATATCTCTCTTGATGGCGTAAATGGTTAGTTACTACGGCACTTGTCATATGATCGCTGAGTTCGAGTCCTCGGCAGTACCACATTTCAATTTCTGCATGTGGCCCCATTGGGTCTCCCGATGATGATGGCTTAGAATTAAAGTGCGTTGTGGTTGTAAATATATATATATATATATATATATATATATATATATATATATATATATATATATATATATATATATATATATATATATCAAGGACTACTATTACACAGGACGTGCCCACCTAGATTCCTGGCTCCGCTAGTGCAGGCCATTGCTTTCTTTGTAACCTAACGTGTTATATTGGACAAACATATCAAAACTAGAAACC
>NC_134819.1:4477968-4480468 GCF_046742065.1 Oratosquilla oratoria
GAAGTGGGTAGAAATATAATATAGTGCAATACAATTAAGTTCGAATCTTTAAGTATCATTTGGATAAACACCTAAGCAAGATGATGGAATGACTATCATTTATTTTATATTGTTTGTTTATTTGTACCGTAATAAATTGTCTGTTTATTATAGTATTATTTGATCGACTCTAATTTATCATTAGTTGTATGTCAATTTATCATCATTTCCTATTTACATATGTGTTTATCATTCAACTATACCTATGCATTTTTTATGTATTTTATTTATTATTTACATTATAATAATTTCTATTTATTCATTTATATATTTATCATTATTATGATTTTTCGCATCCGACCTAGATATGGACCAAAAGATCTCCTGTCGGAATGCTCCGCATTTGTAATCCTTTGTAACCCTGTGTGTGTGTGTGTGTGTGTGTGTGTGTGTGTGTGTGTGTGTGTGTGTGTGTGTGTGTGTGTGTGTGTGTGTGTGTGTGTGTGTGTGTGTGTGTGTGTGTGTGTGTGTGTGTGTGTGTGTGTGTGTGTGTGTGTGTGTGTGTGTGTGTGTGTGTGTGTGTGTGTGTGTGTGTGTGTGTGTGTGTGTGTGTGTGTGTGTGTGTGTGATTCACCATGGTATTGGATCACGTGTTAGACTCGTGATCGGAAGCTAGTTCCCTCCCGGAAGAGAGCTGAGAACTCATATATGACCGATCTATGGCTAATCTGTGACCTTACATGCACACACACAACCAACTACCCGTCCACGAGAGTTTGGAGTAATGACTCGCAGCGCATCGATACTGAAATTATTTCAACCCCGGGCGGATTCCAACTCGGACATCCGTAGTGGCAGCCGGGAACTTTACCAACCGCGCCATTGAGTCGCATTCGTGTGTGTGTGTGTGTGTGTGTGTGTGTGTGTGTGTGTGTGTGTGTGTGTGTGTGTGTGTGTGTGTGTGTGTGTGTGTGTGTGTGTGTGTGTGTGTGTGTGTGTGTGTGTGTGTGTGTGTGCGTGTGTGTGTTCGTGTGTGTGTGTGTGTGTGTGTGTGTGTGTGTGTGTGCGTGTGTGTGTGTGTGTGTGTGTGCGTATTTGTGTGTGTGTGTGTGTGTGTGTGTGTGTGTGTGTGTGTGTGTGTGTGTGTGTGTGTGTGTGTGTGTGTGTGTGTGTGTGTGTGTGTGTGTGTGTGTGTGTGTGTGTGTGTGTGTGTGTGTGTGTGTGTGTGCGCGCGCGCGCGCGTGTGGGTGTGTGTAGAGAGAGAGTGTGTGAAAGAGAGTTAGAGAGAGAGAGATTGTGTCTACGTGATACACAGCAAACCTTAAAAATAGAAAAATGGAGTATAGCACAATACTATTGATCGTGTAGGGCCGGCTTTAAACTCTTCAGTGATGTACAATCCAGTTTTCAAGTTCAAAGGCAATTACGTGTTCCCCTTATGTGCTAACAGATGGCGCATTATTCTGTGTACCAACTATTTTTATAAGCTGCCGCCTAGCGATTTAATTCGGTTAAATGGCGTCAACTTAGTAGACGGGTGAGAGTTAAGAGTAGATTAATCTACTTCTAGATGAGGACAGCTTTATCAAAAGTTATTCAGTAGATGGGGCGCCACTATTGTGAGAGAATTTAGGAGACGATGCTAATATTCATACATTTACATAACAGCTACCTGAACTCAGTAGCCCATAGTTTTTTTTTTTATATCATTATACTAGCTAATACCGCTTCATAATTGCTGCACTCGAAAATTCCGTCACGGAAAACTATATTGGTTTCAAGCTATTATGAGACATTAATTAGTCGGCATATTTTCAACAAAGACAAAGGTTATGAGCAATGTTGAACCAGTTAGCAGAGAATGCCGTCTGATCACAACATGATAATTGCAGGAAAACAGTGTTGATTACAATTAAGATGTAGTAATACAGATAATATTCTTTCATGCCATGTCCCACCTTTCAAATACAACAAAGCAAACAAGGAGGCAGATATATTGTTAGTAAGGTGACCTCATGAAAAAATGACACAAAGGATTTACAAAGGATTTACAAAAAGGTACGTGCCGATAGGAGATTCTTTGGTTCATAATTAGGTCGGATGAGAACAGATTATTATGATGATAATTAAATAAATAAATAGATAAATAACAGTACTATAGATAATAGATAGATAAAAATAGATAAATAAATAGGTAAAGTTAATTAATGAACAAACAGGTAAACATGAAATAATAATAAATGGGCAGATAAATATTGATAAATAATAATCAAATAAATAATAATAAATAGACAAATAAAAAAATAAACAATATAAAATAAAGGTATTACAGCATCTTGCTTTGCTGTTTATCTAAATGAACCTTAAGCTTCGAACTCAACTATATTTTAGTGCCTCTGCAGGAAATTTATTCCAAAGTCTAGATATATTAAATCTATATTGTTTCTTTTGTCATAATTCAAGATGACTGTGTTGTAGAATTCGAGTAAGTCACACAAGAACGTTTCCACCTGAAACCATG
>NC_134819.1:4490468-4502968 GCF_046742065.1 Oratosquilla oratoria
TTCTAAGCTATCACACTACATAGGGTAAAGGTTCCTACTTTCCATCTAAGTGTCTCTGAATATGAACATCTCATTCCGCTTCATGTTGCACTCATTATAAAAGGAAATTTGGTTTATTTTTTATCAAAAGCTCGTCAGGGGTCTTTACCATTAGTTACCTGGAAATTCAGGCCCGTTTAATGAAATACAACACATTACAATGATTTCAGAGTGTAAGCGATTGTGTGCGTGTGTACGTGCGCGCGTGTGCGTCGATATGGAATGGGTGTACATATGTTAATATGTGTGTGTGTGTGTGTGTGTGTGTGTGTGTGTGTGTGTGTGTGTGTGTGTGTGTGTGTGTGTGTGTGTGTGTGTGTGTGTGCGTGTGTGTGTGTGTGTGTGTGTGTGTGTGTGTGTGTGTGTGTGTGTGTGTGTGTGTGTGTGTGTGTGTGTGTGTGTGTTTGTGTGTGTGTGTGTGTGTGTGTGTGTGTGTGTGTGTCTGTGTGTGTGTGTGTGTGTGTGTGTGTGTGTGTGTGTGTGTGTGTGTGTGTGTGTGTGTGTGTGTGTGTGTGTGTGTGTGTGTGTGTGTGTGTGTGTGTGTGTGTGTGTGTGTGTGTGTACTGTACTTCATTTACTTATTTATAATCAACACAGGATATGAATTATAACCGTGAGGACCATTTTGTATGTGTTTGATGTCTGACTTGTCTTTCAATTAGTTTGTTGTCTGATTATCATTTCTTTTTCCATATTGCTCCACAAATCAGTACATGTATACGGAATTTTTTTTTATCAATATCTTTCAAAGACGTTGTCTTTTTTTAGTTCCATTCCATATTCTCCGATTATTCTTTTGTCCCATACTATGAGACCTTCTCTGTTTATTATGCCCCCTTCTTTTATAGCTACAAGGATTTGTGGAGTGCCCACTGACCTTGTCTTTGCCGATGATGTTGTAATTCTTGTGGAGTTCTTAGGACTCACAGTCTACTGAATAAGACCAAAGTCTTGGCGTTTTAGGGCTTGCAGGAGGATACAGTTTATTCTGTCCATGTATGCGTTAAGGGCAATATGTCTTGGTGAGCTTTACGTATGATGTAATGTATAACATAAGAACATAAGAATGAAGGAGTCTGCAAGAGACCATAAGGCCTACACTATGCAGTTCCATGTCCATTACCACCTGTCATCCCCATTCATAACTCTAACTAACCTCCTCTTAAAACAAACGATAGTTTCAGAGCTCACTACATGGTTACTAAGTCTATTCCATACGCACTCTATTAGCAATCCAGTTCTTGCCTTTTCACTTCCTAAATCTAAATAACAGTAGCGGGTTTAGTTAGAAAAAAAAATAAAATAAAAAAATAACGAGACCTTTTGTGTGGTGATCCCGTTCAGATAGAGTACATTGTGTTGTCGATACTTATGCAGAAGGATTAATATCAGAGTTTTTAAAATCGTGTGTAATAAACCCTGCCGTGTTGTACAGCTGTGAGACCTGGACGCTGAATTTTGACTTGAAGAGTCTTGCCGTCTTTGGTACAACGGAAGGAGACCCCCACAAGACTATTGGCTAGAGCAAGTCGACCGAGCCTGCCGAGAACTCTTTGGGAAAAGGTGCCTGTGCCTGCATGTGGGCTTACCTTGTTAGTAGAAGCCGCGGGGAAGAGTGTCTGGGTCATTGGGGATACCTTTTGTTGTGTGTATAGCCGTTTTTAACTTAGTTGGAAGCCCTGCATCTTACAATTAAGAGAGAGAGAGAGAGAGAGAGAGAGAGAGAGAGAGAGAGAGAGAGAGAGAGAGAGAGAGAGAGAGAGAGAGAGAGAGAGAGAGAGAGAGAGAGAGAGAGAGAGAGAGAGAGAGAGAGAGAGAGAGAGAGAGAGAGAGAGAGAGAGAGAGAGAGAGAGAGAGAGAGAGAGAGAGAGAGAGAGAGAGAGAGAGAGAGAGAAATCTTTTCTTCAGTCCCTTCGTGCTGAAGTTGAGGAGAAAGGGAGGCTTCGTAAGATGATACATTAAATTCAAATATTCGTTTTTCTTTATCATCAACTTAGTCGAAATCACTGCATCTTGAAACTGAGAGAGAGAAAGGAGTCTTTTTAAGATGGTTAAGTAATAATACATGCCTCCGCTCTTTTGTTAGCAGACCTCTCCAACTACCTAAAGTATTTTGAGTTTCTTTTCTTTTTTCTCTAAGGAAAGTAACCCAAAGCTTCGGAAATCCGTTTCGGTGCTGTGTAAATGTACTCTCGAATTAGACTGAGAAAGTTTTCGGAAAAGTACCTAGACTTACAAAAAAAATTACATAGGTATTTGTACCTCAGGCTAGTCGGTAACATGATAGTAGGAATTCAAAATCAGTGTGTGTACGAGTGTTCGTATATATGTGTTCTTTGTCTCTTTGTGTGTGTGTAAGACAGACAGACAGACAGACAGACAGACAGACAGACAGACAGACAGACAGACAGACAGACAGACAGACAGACAGACAGACAGACAGACAGACAGGCAGACAGACAGACAGACAGACAGACAGACAGACAGACAGACAGACAGACAGACAGACAGACAGACAGAGAGACAGACAGACAGACAGACAGACAGACAGACAGACAGACAGACAGACAGACAGACAGACAGACAGACAGACAGACAGACAGACAGACAGACAGACAGACAGACAGACAGACAGACAGACAGAGGGGGCCAGGCAAAAAGAGAACCATACAGTATAGATAGAGACAGGGACCGGAACAAGGACAAGGAAAGAGAAAATAAGGACAGGGACAGATAAAGATAGACGGACCGATACTCAGACCAAGGCGGAGACCGAGATCGAGACCGGGACCGAGACCAGTACCGAGACCACGAACAAGACCACAACCGAAACTGGACCAAACTGTAGACAAAGGACAAGACCAAGAAAACACTGCAACCGATAACAAATGAGAAAAATACCTATATGTGTATATGTGAAAAAAAAAAACGGGACAAGGAAAGAGATATAGAGGCGGAGAAGTATGATATGCTGATGAGTTTGATGTAGCTATACAGGGTGCGGGAAGCCCAGATGGAGAATTCAGACCATTCCTTAAAATGTTTGCCCTTCGACGACATGGCCTTCTCCACCACTAAAGAAGTCACTGGAGACGGGCAAACACCAAGGCCGGCTGGAGAGGTTGCCGGGGTCTTGATGGAATTAAGCGAATGACGCGCGGAATCAGAAATTACAATAATCCTTTTAGCCTAGTTGGAATCATTGAGGACGAGAACCTTCAGAGTCGAAGAAAAAATGGAAGACCTTTCTCTCCTAAATGAGGTTGTCATGTTATTATGTATCAAAGTCGTTTCCTATTTAATAATTTGAACTTACAATTCTAAGCACTAACAGCCTCAAAAATATTATTTTTATTTTCACGCACTTCATCGCTGTGCGTGAATAAGCAGAGCTATAGTTACTGGGCAAAAGTTCTTGAACGCCCTTTACGCGTCATCAAGGTGACAGTGGAAATCAAGGACCACAGTGGAAATAAGTCTTTTGACTTTCTGTGCCATCCTCGGATGTACAATTATATATACTGTGTATAATATTGAGTCTTGTATGTATTGTACTTATTGTATGTATGATTGTATCCGAATAAAATTCAATTCAATTCAACAATATGGTCTTCAGTTTCGTCACACGGGGTCATCGGACCAAAACTTTTTCGAAAATGAACCAAGGAGCACAATGATTGTCACTTCGGACCGGCATGCTGAGATGTTGCAATATTTTCTTGCACCTGCATTGAACAATTTTCCACAACTTCACGAAACCTGGTTTCAACAGCATGGCGCGATATCGCACATTGGAAGACAATCAATAGCAGCTGTGCGGCAATTGTTCGGTAACCGTGTCATCTCTAGATTCGATGACATTCCTTGGCTTTCAAGAGCAATGGATTTTTTTTTTTTTTTTTGGGGGGGGGGCTACCTGAAGAGTCGGGTCTACACGACTCGGCCAAGGACAATGGATGAATTGAAACAATGAGTTCAAGACGAAATTCGTGGTATCCCAGCTAAAATGTTGCAGCAAACAATGGGAAACTTGAACAGCATATTGGAAGAATGCATACGTACATGAAAACGTCATCTACAGGACGTAATTTTCAGACATTGATAATCTGGATTACTGTCTTTTAAAAGAAAATATGTAGTAGTACAACTGCTGTCAATAATTTGTTGTCGGTGGATTACTTCCATTTTTATTGTTTTTCAAAAGTTCCTGCTTTTCTGTATCACACACACACACACACACACACACACACACACACACACACACACACACACACACACACACACACACACACACTATATATATATATATATATATATATATATATATATATATACATATATATTCATACATGAACACACACACATACACACACACACACACACACATATATATATATATATATATATATATACAGATATATATACATATATATGTATATATATATATTATATATATGTATATATGTATATATATATATATATACATATATATGTATATATATATATACATACATATTTATATATATATATATATATATATATATATACACATATATGAATATCTAGGGAGCATATTCTCTTGTATGCATGTGTTGCTAAAGTCGACATCATTAAGGAGGTTGTTTATCTTCTTATGGATATTCTCCAGCTTTCTAACCAATACTCTGCCATTTGGAGGGTGGGCATAAACCAAGTTGCCAAAGTGATTCATTTATTCAACGTTTCGTCTGCAAAGAGACATCTTCAGGAAAATCTGTAACATAGATATTACCAACATACAGAAATAAAGAAAAAAGGTGTTAACCTAAACAAAAATTCACAATTATGGAAATAGATATCAATAAATCAGCACTAATTCAAATCCTATCTCGATACACGAGCTGTTGGGGACCACTACTTACAAAAATTAAAGGTCCAAAGAAATGACGAAGGAAATCGTCGGTTGGTGACTTATACGAACCTAGCCGGCTTGGGTGGTGGAAGGAGTAGTGGGGGAAGGGTTAGTGGGCGGGGTTGACTTCTCATTAAGACGGGATGGAGAGGGTCGAGGAGGGGGGGTTGGGGTGTTAGGGGGTTGCGAGGTCGATTTTTGGGGGAGGATGGATGAAGGGGGTGGGAGGAGGTGGAGGGGGGTTGGGGCGTATTGACATAGGGTGTGGTCACGGGTGGTGGTGGCTTCACTGCATTGTTAAACAAACCAATGACGGAAACCATGTTGCTTTGGATATACTGTACATTATAGGGCTATATTCCTTATAAACATAGCTTCTAAAAGCGCTTGAGTGTACTCGTATGTGTGTGGGGGTGCGTGCGTGCATGTAAGTTTGTGTGTGTGTGCTTGGGAACTAACATTTGTGAACGTGTGTGCTCTTAGCTAAGGGCGTGTGCGGCTATAAGTACTTACTCACACAATTACTTTGAAAAAATGTGCATGCGTTTTAGATAATTATTATTTAAGTAGGTAATTTGCATTTTTTTTCCAAAACAAAATAATACCATGTCACACTGTCTTGCCAAATATTCAATCACAGGATCTGGGAATAATCATTGCTGATAGTTCACCAGCGCCTCTGTCCTGATGTACACTATAGGGGAGGGGTTTTCAAACTTTTTTCAACCAAGGACCACTTTTAATACAGAAAACAAGCTGAGGACCACCTCACATGTGTTCCCCCCAGGATATATATATATATATATATATATATATATATATATATATATATATATATATATATATATATATATAATGTATGCACTGTTTCGTAATATCAACAGTCATGGAAAGCTGTAAATAAATACTTTAACTGAGAATTAAGTGTAACTCCATCTTTAATTGGCAATTCTGATAATATCAAAACATAAGACAATAATTCAAAGGTGTAATCCAAAGATAAGTGTTCAAATACAGCCATGAAATTCCCTTGAATAACATTTCCAGAAATTCCCTCTCCCTCTTTCTCACCAATATAAGATGTCTTTTGTTCACATTATTAATGTGAAGGATGGGCCTACCATGCACATGCACAGCTATCTCCTACTCACGCATCTGAAAGGATATAGATATAGTACTGTTAAATATAGATATACCCCTAGTTCTCACAAAAGGGGGACATACACAAACAAAATAATAGTTAATAAAAACATAATTACATAAATAATCTATACACAAAGATAATAAAAATGTCTTTTTTACCCAACAACTCATGATACACTCCTGACGACCACTGGACGTACACTGCCAGTGGTTGACATTCCATCAGTGTTGCCAGATGGCTGTCACGGAAATCGGCTGCATCCACCGATAAATTCGTTAAATTTTGCGGACCCCCTGTCAAAGTGCCGCGGACCCCCAGGGGTCCGCGGACCCCACTTTGAGAACCCCTGCTATAGGGGAGTCAATATTCGAATGATAGTAAAAAAGTTATAGAAAGATAGATATATCAACACCCAATGTACATAAATATATGATTTGTAGGAATCTTTTTGCATAAATTGATTATTCAGACAAAAAATGTAGATCCTAAGTATGTCCTAGAAAGTTTTGGAAATATTCGTTTGTCCAATAAACTTCTTGCAATATCTGCCTGGAAAGGACCACTTAGGTGGAAATATTGCCAAATATTCAATAACAGGATCTGGGAATAATCGCTGCTGATAGCTCACCAGCGCCTTTGCCTAAAAAAGGAGGTACAGTTATGGTGGACTGGCTGGTGAGGTTATTTAGTGTTTGTTTAAGAGAGGGTAGAGTACCGGTGGACTGGATGAGTGCCTGTATAGTTTCATTTAACAAGGAAAAAGGGGACAAATGTGACTACTAGTTTCAGACGGATTAGCTTGCTAAGTGTAGTTGGGAAGGCTTCTAGGAGGGTATTCATTGAAAGGATTAAGAGAGGAACCGATGGAGAAATTGGTGATGAACAGTGTGGGTTTAGGACAGGTAGGGGTTGCGTAGATCAGATTTTTGTGGTAAGACAGATGTTAGAGAAAGCTATAGGAAAAGGTAAGGATGTTTTGGGTGTTTTTATTGATTTAGAAAAGGATTACGACAGGGTAGACAGGAAGGCACTATGGGAGGTATTGCAGATATATGGGACAGAAGGAAAACTTTTAGGAGTTGTCAAAAGTTTTTTACGAGAGTAATAAAGCGCGTATCAGGATTAGAAATGGAGAGAGTGAGTGGTTTGAGGTAAAGGTGAGACTTCATCAGGGATGTGTTTTGTCACCCTAGCTGTTCAATTTATACATGGATGGGGTGATGTGAGAGGCAAATGCAAGGGTCCTGGGTAAGGGATTGGAGATGGTCAAAGAAAATGGAGAAACGTGGGAGATAAGCGAGTGGTTGTGTGCCATGGATCCTTGGCCTTATGGGGATGTCGCCTTTTGGTAATGGGTTCGCCCACCAAAGGCAAAAAAATCGGTTGATTTCTCTGTTTTATTTTGTCTTTATATTTGTATGTTTATATATATATATATATATATATATATATATATATATATGTATATATATATATATATATTTAGGCATGTATGTTTGTATGTACCCATGTTTGTATGTATGTATGTATGTTGTAACGTAATATTAGATATTACGTCATATGTGTAATTATGTTATAGAATTGTGTTCCTTTGTATTACATAACTATGTTCATATTTCTTGTCTATGTATGTATTGTAACAATGTTAAGCAGTAACGCCCGTCCACTATATGTAATCTTGCCTACGTGCGGAGAGGTGCGCACTCTTGTAGAACAAACAGACAAGCGAAATCCTGAATAGTTCGGAGCGCACAGATTTGACAGTTACTAAATAAATAGATTGTTCAAGCGAGTCGAGGGTCCTAAAACTACCCATGTTGACGCGTGTTAACTTACCCTCCTCCCCCTCTTTCACTCTCCCGCACACTCACCCGGAAGTATCCCGCTTCCGGTCCAATGGTATATAAGCGGTGGAAATCGCTCACTCCTCGTCATTTTCTCGCATATCTTATCTCTTGATAAAAACTGGAAGTTTAGACTCATGAGACGATTGGTGTGAAGTGATCACCCTTTTTGCCTACATTACGTGTCTGATATACATTGCATTACTTATACTTATATTTGTACTTATTACTTATTTTGATGCATGTTCCTGATCTCTTTGTACTTAGATAGTACCATATTGTATACGTATCTTGTGTTTCTTATTTGAACGATAATTTCCATATTCTTATAATCATGTAACGGTCCCATTGACCCTACTGCCCATTCTCTTTTGTGTTGATTGCCTGTAAATATTTTCCATATTAATAATTTCGTTTACTAGTTTTATCGCTAGTTTAATATTCCTTTCCTGGAATCTTCTTTGTTACCTTTACTTCTAGTCTTACGAATTATCTAGGCCCTGACCAGATAGTTCAGTCCTACAGTGGCTTCTAGAAGTGAGCTGGTTCTTAAGCACTTAGACGTTATACGTAACGTCTCTTCACATACCAGCCAGCCCGTAACAATGTATGTATGTATGTATGTATGTATGTATGTATGTATGTATGTATGTATGTATGTATGTATGTATGTATGTATGTATGTATGTATGTATGTATGTAGGCATGCATGCATGCATGCGTTTATGTATGTGATGCATGTATGCATGTATGTATGTATGTATATATGTATGTATGTATGTATGTATGTATGTATGTATGTATGTATGCATGTATGTATGTATGTATGTATGTATGTATGTATGTATGTATGTATGTATGTATGTATGTATGTATGTATGTATGTATGTATGTATGTATGTATGTATGTACGTATGTATGTATGTATGTATGTATGTGTGTATGTATGCATGTATGTATGTATGTATGTATTTATATGTGTATGTATGCACGTATGTATTTATGTGTGTATGAATGTATGTATGTATGCATGCATACATATATGTATGTATGTATGTATGTATGTATGTATGTATGTATGTATGTATGTATGTATGTATGTATGTATGTATGTATGTATGTATGTATGTATGTATGTATGTATGTATGCATATATACATGAAGTGCTAGGATAGCTGGGGAATGTGATAAGTCTATTTCAACCCCTTCAGTCAGAGGAAAATCTTATGTAAAAAAATTCACTTGAGGGCAAGCAGCACAAATGAGTAAAACGCACGGCAATGTATCGTATGACCTCGCTCCCAAATGCAGAATCTCCAAGGTCTTTGTGCAGCTCCCGGATTTAATCAAATTAGATTCCCCCAGAGGATTATTTTGCTTGATACTGAAATATGAATTCAAATCTGATGCGGAATCTTATAGTCATCTGTGGAGTAGAAATTATTTTGTATAATGTCAGCAGAGTGACAGAAATGTAAGTTTGATTCTCAATATCTTGGAAATATTGACAAATATAGATAAAGCCTAAAATATATATATTATAAGCATGGATAAAATATTTATAAATAAATACATATATAAATATAAATATAAGTAAGTAAATATATACATATGTATCATAAGCACTTTTCAATCATAAATGTATAACAAATTAATGAATAGATAGCTGGATGTATAAGTACGTAAAGATATACATAAATATTTCAAGGACTTGTTAGAATGACATAAGAAACCAAAAAAATAAGTAAATGAATAAATACCTGAATAAATAATTAGGTAGAAATTATATCATTAATACGCTAGTACCTATGTACCTATCTACCTGCATTTGGTGTGCATTACGCATTCCATGAAGGAATGGAATTGAGGTGAGAAATCGAACTCATCGAACGAACTCGCCCACTGAACATACCTGAACACAGATTTAGTGTCATTGATACAAATTAACATCTTATTGATGACGCTTGGGGAGCGAGTTGCCAAACTCTCCCTATCCATGTCATATTCGTGAACTTTGGGAGGCAGATTTTTCTGTAACACAAAGTTTGTTGAATAGCACAGCATATCTAATAATGATAATAATTTTCTTGAGACAAAACTTTTTGCATATATATATATATATATATATATATATATATATATATATATATATATATATATATATATATATCACTGCATATTATTAATTTTGTCTGACCCTGGGATATTTTATTCGGTTAAGGGGCTCTGTCTTGTCCTTAATTGGTCTTCCAGGGACAATTTGTCTCTTTTCACACTCTCCTGCTTCTGGAAGACAAAACATACCAGTTCACCGTATTGCCGTTTCATTTATGTGTAACTCTGGTCGGTAGGGGTGTTACTAAAGTTCTCAAATTAATGAATACATAAAACTTATGCAGTCAATATCCCGCACATTGTGCGTGCGGTAGTTCACGCATAAATATATATTTTTTTACCGCGTGACATGCAACTTTTTAAAGCAGAGGGACTGCGATTATCCGTGCCATTGATTTTGGAGCGTTGCCAACGGCTATAAATGATGGAAAGAGACATCTTTTGAATATATGTCGTCACTTTTGGAAGGAAAATCAATGAATGCCTGTGATTTCTCATACTTTCAACGATGTCCTTATGGCGAAGTTCTTAAGACTTCTTTGAGGAGAATATTTCCTTTCCAAAAAACTTCTTCGACCATCTGAATTCTTTAGCTGTCAAGTTCAACCAACGTTTCGCTGCATACTTCTTGTCTGGCGCGCCCGTTTTCTTCTTCCTTGACCTGCTGGCGGACGAAAGTTTCCCGAGTCCACATTCCCTCCTCCAGAGGGGTTGCCCGAAATCATTCATACTCCTGGCGAAGGAGCCTCTTAAAGGTCCCTCCGAAGAGGCACCCAAAGATCCTCTGGATGCTGAGCTTCTTCGAAGTCATACTAAATCCTTGGCAAAACCTAACGGGGCAGTTCCCTCCTCCAGAGGGGTTGCCCGAAATCTTTCATACTCCTGGCGAAGGAGCCTCTTAAAGGTTCCTCCGAAGAGGCACCCAAAGATCCTCTGGATGTTGAGTTTCTTCGAAGTCATACTAAATCCTTGGCAAAACCTAACGAGGCAGACGGCAGTGGGTCCTCTGTCATTGGTCTTTGCCAGAACATCATGGATATGCACCTAAGTGATCCTTTCCAGGCAGATGTTGCAAGAAGTTTATTGGAAAATAGAATATTTCCAAAACTTTGTAGAATATACTTAGGATCTACAATTTTTGTCTGAATAATCTATTTATGTAAAAAGATTCCTACAAATCATATATCTATGTACAATGGGTGTTAATATCTCTATCTTTCTATAACTTTTTATTATCATTCGAATATCGATTCCCCTATTGTGTACATTAGGACAGAGGTGCTGGTAAGCTATCAGCAATGATTATCCCCAGATCCTGTAACTGAAGATTTGGCAAGACAGTGTGACATGGGATTATTTTGTTTTGAAAAAAAATGCAAATTACCTACTTAAACAATAATGATCTAAAACGCATGCAAATATTTTAAAAAAGTAATAGTGTAAGTAAGTACTTATAGCCGCACACGTGCTCAGCTAAGAGCACACACGTTCACAAATGTTAGTTCCCAAGCACACACATATAAACTAAGATACACGCACGCACCCCCACACACATACGAGTACACTCAAGCGCGTGCGCACACACACACACACACACACACACACACACACACACACACACACACACACACACACACACACACACACACACACACACACACATAAATACACACACACACACAGTGGACACTCAAAATTACTGGAAGACACAAAGAATAGATTAACCGAGACATTGAAATGTGGAGAAATCATAGTAATTTTGGGTGACCTTAACGCAAAGTAAATGAAAATAAATTGGAAAGAATTGACAAGAAAAGGTGGAGAGGAACTCTGGGGCAACGTCTTACTGGATCTGACCATTGAATATACATTGGCTCAATGGGTCAAAGAAAACACTAGATATAGACACAATAAAGAACCATGGAGACTAGACTTGATATTCACTTCTGAGCCTGAAATTGTAGACAACATAGATTATAAGGCACCAATTGGGAAGAGTGACCACATACTAATAGAGTTCGAGCTTAAAGGAACAAAATGTTGTGAGAAGAAACGAGAAAGACAGAGAAGGAAGATTAATGTACAACAAAACTGACTTAGTAAAACTTAGATTTTTTTCAAAACGCCAGTTGAGAAAAATAATAAAAAATGTAGCGATGCTAAAGACAAAAAAGACAAAGCCTGGAATAAAGAAAAAAAAGTGAATAAATGGCAAACATACATCAAACTAAGAAATTAATATGTAGATATACGCAGAGAGGAAAAAAGAAAATACGAAAAAGATGTAATAGACAAATGCAAAGACCAACCTAAACTATTTTATAACATAAAATAGTGAAACTGCGTGAAGGAAACAAAGAATATATAGATGTAGTAATGGCTGAAGTAATGACCAAACACATTAGGTATGTATTTACAATTGAAAGCTCATAAATTTGGGATGAAGGATAGTGACAAGGATTCCCCA
>NC_134819.1:4507968-4510468 GCF_046742065.1 Oratosquilla oratoria
TCGTGTTTACAATGGTGGTGTTTTGTCCCATATTGGCGTTTGTGGTGTTATGTCTCATGTTTGGATGTGCACCAGTTTGTCTCATGCTTGGAAGGGCTCTAAGGTCGTCTGCTTGTTTATTTAGATCTGGGCTTAACTCCTTAATATATAATGCTTCTAAAATTGGGAGCCGTCCATCGTCAGTACATAAATCCAAAATTTCAGTGTTTTCCTCTAGGTTCTCTCTTGATAGTGTTATGCCATGTGCTTCTTTTAAGTGGTTTGTAGGGGCTCCAGATGTCAGGTAATATGAGAGGCGACGGGACAACCTCATTGTAGTCATGCCAATATAGGTGGATGGGAGGGCTTCACAGTTCCCTCGTGTACATGTGAACCTATAAATGACATGGGATTTCTGAAGTTCCCTTTTCTCTTGTTGGGGGATGTTTCTAATAAGGAGGTGGCTAGTTTTCTTGGTTTTATAATAAATTACCAGGTTGAGTATTTTTTCTGGATTGACTGGTTTGATGTTTCTTTTAATAATTTGTTTCATTATGCGTTCATCTTTCTTATATACTGACGAAAATTTTTATTTATAATAGATGTTAATTTTCTCTTTATTCTGGTTATTATTGTTGTTTTTATACCAGCCGTGTTTTTATGCCAGCCGTCCATTATTCAAGAGAGAACCTAGAGGAAAACACTGAAATTTTGGATTTATGTACTGACGATGGACGGCTCCCAATTTTAGAAGCATTATATATTAAGGAGTTAAGCCTAGATCTAAATAAACAAGCAGACGACCTTAGAGCCCTCCCAAGCATGAGAAAAACTGGTGCAAATCCAAATATATATATATATATATATATATATATATATATATATATATATAGATGTATATGTATACATAAATATATATATATATATATATATATATAGATGTATATGTATACATAAAATATATATATATATATGTGTGTGTGTGTGTGTGTGTGTGTGTGTGTGTGTGTGTGTGTGTGTGTGTGTGTGTGTGTGTGTGTGTGTGTGTGTGTGTGTGTGTGTGTGGTGTGTGTGTGTGTGTGTGTGTGTGTGTGTGTGTGTGTGTGTGTGTGTGTGTGGGTGTGTTTGTGTGTGTGTGTGTGTGTGTGTGTGTGTGTGTGTGTGTGTGTGTGTGTGTGTGTGTGTGTGTGTGTGTGTGTGTGTGTGTGTGTGTGTGTGTGTGTGTGTGTGTGTGCGCTGGAGAATTATTCCGGCTTCGCTATTCTCATCTGTTTATTTATATTTCATGGTCCTTGACATGGGTGCGTGGACATGTTCCACCTTGAGTAGGCGACGGCAAGCCCCATTTTCCTATGTTTCGCATTAAGAGAACAGGCCCTGTCTACACACAACACTTGAGTGTACTAAACTGCCATTATACAATGCATGTTACTCTCACCCTTATTCCTTATTCCTCTTTCTGTTCTTAGTTTCCTCATCCTTTCGCCTCGATTCCTTTTATATCACTTTTATTTCCTTTTGTGCATTCCCCCCTCTTCATCTGTCTCCACTTTCTCATATCCCTTCCCCTTATACGCTGATGCATTTCGTCTTTCCCAGTTGCTTGGCTGTTAAAGCACTGTGATGATCAAATTATCTTTCCTTTGTTCACCTCGTTCATGATCAATCTTGGATGACTTTAATACAATTTTGTTTTGCAGAGATTCTCCTGATTCCTGCACTATCTGGATGTTTGTTTTCAAAGAGTTTGGATCCCTTTAATTACTTTCTAAATAGGCTTATCCTCACCCCATATTCGAACCTTGTTTAAAGTCAAATTAATTGTTGTCATTGTTTTATTTTATTTATTTGATTTTTCAATTATGTTTTATCTATTTACTTATCTAACTATTTTTTCTTATACACAGTCATTTATTTATTTATCTATTTATCTATATATATATACATCTTTAATTATGTTATATATGTTTATTTGCCTATTTATTGATTTATTCTTCCCACTGATTTTTTTTTTTTTTTTTTTTTTGAGTCGTGGCATAATGAATAAGGAAATCTCTTTCTATTCGTCCCCATATATAAAGGGCCAGCCAAACCTGAAAAAGTCCTCTAGATTTTTTTTTTTTTTTTTTTTTTTTTTGACGGCATTGCTTGTTAATAATAGGTATCCATGCTGGATAAGTCACTCACAGGATGAAAAAATAGGTGGCGGTGGCTGCCATCCATGATTTTAGTTTTGAAGGTCATTTTTTTTATCACAAAGGTCAAATGGGATCAAAAATGGGTTTCAAAATAATCAATTAAGTATAGACATATAAATGTAATGGCAAGCATACATTACACGAGAATGCTGCATTCTGATTGGTCCGCAACAGCGTGGTATGAAGCCGTACACCATGTTGCCATGTCAACCGGTGGTATGGTTCCATACCACTTGTCTGCTCGTCACGTCTTCTGTCAAACGTCTAGTTGTCACCTTGATGACGGCCTACTTTAGACGATTCGGTGTGTTTAGACTCGCCAC
>NC_134819.1:4515468-4520468 GCF_046742065.1 Oratosquilla oratoria
GTTTTCTTCATATCTTCCACCTTCATTTGTAAATCTGAAGGAAAGAAATTTAGGGGGAAGTTATGAAAGTGCGCTGAAAATATTTGCTTCATATTCGCTCTATGGGGTTCTAATCCCAACTGAATAAACCTAACTGGCGTTAGCCATAATAAACAATGTAAACCCCACTTATCAGGTGGCTAGGATGGTACATAAGAACATAAGAATGAGGGAGACTGCAAGAGACCATAAGGCCTACACTAGGCAGATCCGTCTCTATCACTACCTATCATCCCCATCCATAAAGTTGTCTAATCGTTTCTTAAAACAACTGATAGTTTCAGCGCTCACTACTTGGTTACTAAGTCTATTCCATTCGTCGACCTATTAGTAAACCAATTTTTGCCTATTTCTTTCTTAAATCTAAATTTGTCCAGTTTAGAACCATTACTGCGAGTCCTGCCCTGTTGTTTTAATATGATGACCTTGTTTGAATCACCCTTGTTAAAGCCTTTGATCCACTTGAACACCTCTATTAGATCAACCCTCACCCTGCGTCTTTCCAGAGAGTGTAAGTTAAGGTGCCTAAGCCTCTCTTCGTAAGGCAAATTTCCGAGTCCATGTGTAACCGATGAATGGTTGTGTACCGGAGGACGGCGCTTCTATTCAGAGCGTGGGAGCACTGCTACCGCCAGTGTAACCGATAAATGGGTTGTGGTTACATAAGGAGGACTTAATGCGGGCGAGATAAACTCCAAAACGGGAGTTTTCTTCTATTTATTAACAATGAAGGCAATCTGGTTACAAATAATTATTTGTAACCAGATTGCCTTCATTGTTAATAAATAGAAGAAAACTCCCGTTTGTATCTTATATTATAATATAAGATACAAATGGGCTCTGTGGGCGGATTACAATATGTGCCAGGCCTTGACCTAGGGCACAACTGGCTGGCAGCCTCTCGGCCTGCCTAGCTTTGGCCAGTAGGTTCTTGACCTACCTAGCTCTGGCGTCTGGCCGGTAGGCTCTTCACCTACCCAGCTCTGGCGTTCGTGACATGGGTGTTATAGGTTATATAGGGGGTTAGTCGGTTGTTGTAAGTAAAGGCGTTAGTCTCGCTATTCTATGCATTAAGGTCAGTTTTATATATGAGGGTTG
Source organism: Oratosquilla oratoria (assembly GCF_046742065.1). Taxonomy (NCBI): domain Eukaryota; kingdom Metazoa; phylum Arthropoda; class Malacostraca; order Stomatopoda; family Squillidae; genus Oratosquilla; species Oratosquilla oratoria. The sequence continues at coordinate 4,516,606 of NC_134819.1, forward strand.
GTCCTATAGTTGGTGGGTGTTGTTAGGTATATTATATATATGTTAGTTTATGGGTAATATAATAGGGCAGTTGTAATAAAGGATTTTTAATAGGTAGTCTGGTGACAGTGGGTATCTATATCTTGTTTGTCTTGAAATGTGCTGCGTTAGACATATGTTGTGGGAAATGCAAGGTTAGCAGGAGGGGAGTCTCGCTATGTTGCAAGCATGTGGATCACGTTCGTGGTGGGTGATGGTTAGTAATGGTTACACCATGTATCATTTTGGTCATTCTTCTCTGTACTGATTCTAGTGAATTTATGTCCATTCTGTAGGACGGAGACTATATCTGTACCGCATGGTCAAGGATAGGTCTAACCATCGCTAGATAGAGTTTGATAATTACCTTTGCACCTCTATTCGTTACCGTCCTTGAAACCTAATGCTCTGTTTGCTTTATTCCTGGCACTAATGCACTGTTTCCTGGTTTTAAGGTCCAGACTCACTAGAACTCCCAAGTCTCTCTCGCACTCAATTTTCTCTAAAAGCGTGTTATCTAAGTTGTATCTATTTTCGGGGTTGTGTAGCCCTACGTTTAATACGCTACAATAAGAGATATTGAAATTCATTTCCCATTTCACCGACCATGTGAACAATTTGTTAAGGTTTTCTTGCAGAATCTCTGCGTCGTCTCCTGACCTAATTAGGCGTCTTATTTTAGTGTCGTTCGCAAACTTACTAACATCACTATTTATCCCGTCGTCTAAGTCGTTTATGTACATAATGAACAATAAGGGACCCAAAACCGAGCCCTGGGGAATCCTACCAGTAACATTGCCCCACCTAGATTTTACTCTATTTATGGTGATCCGCTGTTTTCTGTTACTAATCTAAGCTCTAATCCGTTCTAACACTTTTCCTCCTATGCCATGCGCTTTGATTTTATTTAGTAGTCTGGTGTGGCACCTTGTCGAACGCTTTGCTAAAGTCAAGGTAAATAATATCGTAATTATCATTGTTATCTGACGCCTTATATACTTAAGTGTAAAAGGATAGAAGATTAGTCACACATGACTTACCCTTGGAGAAACCATGCTGTGAATCGCGAATTAAATTATGTCTTTCGATGTGTTTCTCTGAGTCTATTTACTATTATTGATTCAAGCATATTTCCTATAACCGATGTCAAACTGATCGGTCTGTAGTTGCATATAGACGATCTATCTCCCTTCTTAAAAACAGGAATAACGTTTGCCTGCCTCCAAGCAATAGGCACAAACTGTGTCTACCGATTTATTAAGTATTTCAGTTAACTGATCGCAGATTTCAAATTTACAGTCCTTTAGCATTCTCGGAAAAAATTCGTCTGGTCCCGGGGACTTTGTAGCTTTAAGTTTTTCAATTTGCTTGACTACTTCTTCTATACTAATGCTGATATTAGATAGACTACTTTCTTCATCCCCTCTGAAAATCGGATAGCAGTCAGGTACGTTATCTAACCTCTCATAATTAAATACCTAAAGAAAATAATTGTTAAACTCCTCACTCATTTTTTCCTCCGATTCTATCATGAAATTTTCATGGTTTTTAATTGGTTCTATTCTTTCTTTATTTTTTGTTCTATAGAGATGAAAGAAACCCTTTGGATTGGATCTTGTTTGACTGGCAACCTTAAATTCATAATTACGTTTTGCTGTACGTGTATTTTTTTAACCAGCTTTGCCATTTCATTATATCTTGATGTAAGGTATGTTCCCCGTTTTTTTTTTTTTATTTTTTTTTTACGTAAAGTCCTCTTTTCATTCCAATCTCATGTTTCAATCTGTCCGTCATCCATTTGGGAGTATTACTATTTTTTCGTATTGACCTCAGGGGGAGAAACGTTTTTTGTGCATTAATAATTTGGTCAGTTAGATTGCTATATATTTCATCCAAATCGCTGAACTGTCTGTTGAGCCCCCGCCCCTAAGTGACCTGACCTAAGGTATGCATATTACTCTCCGTGACCCGACCCCTGGTCATGACCTGCCCTATGGTTTTGTAACGAGACCTGACCGCATCGACAATGTTCGAAACGTCTGTATAACATTTCATATTCAATTTCAAATAGGTTTCTATATCGTCAAAGTTTGCTCTCCTGAAGTCTGGTAATTGAAAGTTACTCGTACTTTTTAATTATTCCCAAACAATATAAAATCTTATTTTTTGGGTGATCGCTAGAGCCTAGACTATCTCCCACTTTTACGTTACCCAATAGGTGCTCTTTATTAGTTAAAAGTAAGTCCAGAGTATTTTTTCCCCTCGTAGGATCGGCAATCACTTGTTTTAGGAAATCATCCTGCACCACATCTAGGAATTTATTCGTTTCCTGATCTCCTATCAAAGTTTCCAAGTCAACGTTTCTATGATTAAAATCTCCCATAATCACAACGTTTTTGTACTAGGACGCTCTGCGAATTTCATGAATCAGGGGATTTGTCTGCTGAATACTGTGGTTAGAAGGTCTATACAAGACGCCAATAATAACTTTCTTATTCTTGCCTATAATCTCTACCCAAATTGATTCTGTACAGTCCTCTTCCTTAATCGAATTGTTGATAATACAGTTTATTATGTTTTTAACGAAAAGTGCCACACCTCCCCTACTTCTACCAACCCTATCCTTGTGAAAAAAATAAATACTTCTATTTCGATTTCCGGAAGGAAATGTTTATCAGCCATGCTGATGCAGGACTCAGTAAAAGCTATAATATCGAAATTCTCTAAGCATGCTTCACCTCGCAGCTATTTTTTTTTTTTTTAATTATGCCTCTGCTATTTGTATAGTAAACTTTAAGTTTATCTTCCCTCCACCTGCTTTGGTGATTCTTTTCACAGTCCATCGCTAAGTTTTTTTTTCTTCTATTGCCTAAACTATATTCCGATACATCCCCCCCACTCACGTAATCTACCCGAAAAAAAATCTTGTAGGATGCCTACTTCTCGCTCAAGGGATTCAGCAAGGAGTCGAAATCCTCTGGCCGACAACTGTACTCCGTCCCTTGTATATAAATGATTCCTACCGTAAAAGCGGTCCCAGTTGTCGACAAATGCCCATCCATTGGCCTTACAATGTTTTGCCAGCCTGCAATTCATTCCAATAGCCCTGGAATGCCACATGCCTCCAACTCTACGCCTCGGAAGGATTCCACATACAACAGGAACACCTCCCCTATTTCTAATCTTGTCTAGCGCATCCCGGAACCGCGCAAACAATTCCTCACTCCCTAATTTACCTATATCATTGCCCCCGGCACTTAAGCAAACTACAGCGTCCTTGCCTTCCCCTACTAAAACACTCTTCAATCCTATCTCTAACATCTCCTATCCCCGCGCCGGGGAAACACACCTGCGTCCTATGTTTCCTATCTTTATCACAGAAAGCACTCTCTGAGTATCTCACTTGACTGTCTCCTACAACCAAAATCTTACCTGTGGGCAGGGATCCAGCGTCTGCCCTTCCCTTCTTCTCTTGAATTTCATTTGTTTTTTCTTCCTGCAGATTCGCTAGTGCTTGAAACGAGTTCTTGCAATCAAGCGGGGCTTGTGAGGACTTTTTTCCATTTTTCCACTTCTTATTTTTCGCCGTTTTCCATCCAGGCTCATAGCTAGTTTTGTCTTCTGTATTTTGGGCCTTTGAGCGGAGAACTCGATTCTCCTCTTTAAGGCACTTTACAGCATCCTCCAAGGCTTCAATTATGCTAAGAAGATATTGTACCTCATCGGCGCTGAACATGATAACACAACCACTCGCCATATCACTAATTGAAGCAGCTACCCGGTTGACCTGACCTGAGTGACGACTACTGACCTGAGTGCCGACCCTACCCCTTACATAGGACTTT
>NC_134819.1:4532968-4537968 GCF_046742065.1 Oratosquilla oratoria
TTTTCTTCACAACAATCAAAACTGTTGTTTATAAAGTATTTTCTCTACTCATAAGCTTGTTCTTATTTCTACACCGTTTGAATATTTTTGAGATGAAATGTCTGAGAAGTATGATAGGGGTTACTAGGCTAGATAGGGTGAGAAATGAGGAGGTGAGGAGGAGAACAGGGGTGGAAAGGGAGCTGGGAGATAGGGTTGATGAAAGAGTATTAGGATGGTTTGGACACATGGAAAGAATGAGTGAAGAAAGATTAGTAAAAGAGGTGTGGAAGGCAGAGGTAGAAAGAGTGAATATGAGAAGGCGTCCTAGGATGAGATGGATGAATGGGGGTGAAAGGGGCATTACATAAGAGAGGAATGTTTGTTGAGGAAAGACGGGAGAGGAAAGAAGACAGAGGTGAATGGAGAAGTGTTGTGTATGGATAATGCTATGGTGCATGAGGGGGAGTGGGTGGGGTATGGGGGTCGAAAAAGTATGTATGAGAAATCATTTGACGCAGCCCGAAGGGATTTCTCCTCGCCTTCTCCTTTTCTTCATGAGGGGACGGAGAAGGGGGTCGCCGAATTAATGAAGCGGCCTCACTGTGGATGTGCTGTGTCTTGCGACACTGTTACTGACCCACGGCAGTGGAAAGGATGCAGGGATGACCCGTCATCCAGGAGGTGCTAAGATGAGAAGGAGGGAGGAGGGTTTAGGGGAGTGAAATATATAGGGAATGAAATGGGTGGGAGTGATTTCTATACCTTTTTCTTTTTGGCTACACCCCGTGTATGGGGGAAAGCCTTTAGTATATGTATGTATGTACACACACACACACACACATATATATATATATATATATATATGTATATATATATATATATATATATATATATATGATGAATGGTTTAGACAGATGAGAGACTGGGTGGTGGATGAATAAGCGAAGATGGGCTGGAACTTTTTATTGCTTATACGTTTCGACCGACTCGGTCTTCTTCAGTATTCTGTATACTTACAGTTGGATCACACATTTATACATCCGATGATGGGAACAAGGACAGGTCACCCCGCTGGCTGTCTGGGGATTCCCTTTCCCGTATCATGCATACGTTTCCCAATTGTATTTATAATTAATTTACTTGTTGCCTTTGACAAACAAACAAAATCTTCCCTGTCATTGATATTTTCATAATAATTAATGTAGGCAGCTTCAACACTCTTCCTCATGTCTCTCCTTAATCCCGTGTGTAAAACCTCGACTCCATCCCAGTGGGGCAAATGTCCAGATCGGTCAGCATGTTGGACGAGTGAGTTAGACGTCCTGTGTGACCTCAAGTCTCGTTTGTGCTCAGCTATGCGTTTCTCGACGCCTCGACCTGACTCGCCGTAATACGAAGATGAGCAACTACCGCAAGGAATGCGATAGATGGTACTGAGGGCGTTTTGGGACAGTCCTTTTATATTCTTGGTCTTGACAATTTTTCCAATTTTGGAATTGGACGTCCTTGCTATTTTTATCCCACTCTTCCCAAGAAATCTGTCTATGCCTTCAGTTTTTCTAGAGTTAGGAACCGAAATATACTGTACCTTATTATCCTCGGACGATTGGACATTTGGTCTCATGAAAATGTTCCTAGCTACTCCTTTCAGCTTTTTAATCATTCCCCCTGTATATTTTAATTTCTTAAAGGCATTAGTTATGAAGGCTAATTCATCTTCTAAAAATTCCTCACTGAAAATCCTACAACATGCTGACCGGTCTGGACATTTGCCCCACTGGGATGGAGTCGAGGTTTTACACACGGGATTAAGGAGAAACATGAGGAAGAATGTTCAAGCTTCCTACATTAATTATTATGAAAATATCAATGACAGGGAAGGTTTTGTTTGTTTGTCAAAGGCAACAAGTAAATTAATTATATATACAATTGGGAAACGTATGCATGATACGGGAAAGGGAATCCCCAGACAGCCAGCGGTGTGACCTGTCCTTGTTCCCATCTTCGGATGTATAAATGTGTGGTCCAACTGTTTGTAGACATGGAATTGTCGGGCAATCAACACTGCCTGGGATCAACTAGTGCAGCATCTCGCCAAACACCACTACGAGGTAATTGCACTACAATCACTTCGGAAACGCCCTCTCCAGCTACCAACTCTGCCAGGCTACCACTACCCTCCCTTCTATGGGACCGATGCTTCAGGCGAAGCAAAGGTAGCCACGTATGTCTCCCTAGGATTAGCCGCCCAAGTCGGAACCTTGCCTGGACCTCCACTGGAGGCAGGATATGGTACGGTCTCTTCTGTCAAGGTGAAAGAAGACCAGACCATTAACATCCTAAATTATTACAATCCAGAAACGACTAGGCACTTTGAATGGCTTGGAGCCTTCACTGACAACTGGGTAGTGGTGGGGGATTTAATCGTCGCGACGCCCTATGGGAAGACGAATATCCCCATTCCTCTCCTGAACTCGCCTCACAGTTAGACTCCGTGGATATGGTCCTCCTCAACGATGGCACCCACACCAGAGTTCCAGACGTGGTAGGGCACAGTAAGTCAGCCATCGACTTATCTTTCGTATCCTCAAACCTAGCGGGAGCCACAGACTGGTTCACACTTGGGGACCCTTTGTCTTCAGATCATCTCCCTATCTGCGTCTCCATACACCTCTCACCTGTAGTCCACCTGCCTCCACTGCAAGGAAACCTTAACCTTCAAAAGGCAAACTGGACTGCATACAAAGAGTTCTTGAACAACGATGACATTAGCCTAGACCTCGACAACTCTGTGGACAGCTTAAATCAGCAGTTCACCGGCATAGTTCTGGCAGCAGCTAGACACGCAATCCCCTTCGTCAGCATAGGTCAGGGAAGGCGTGGCCACCCTTGGTGGACGGAGGACTGCAAGATTGCTGTCCACAACAAAAGGTTGGCCTACCATCGGTACAAGAGAGAAGGGTCGGAAGAAGCCTTCATCGAGATGAAGACAACAAATTCGCGTTGCAAGAGGACCATAGCCCAAGCAAAGCTTGCATACTGGATGGATAGCAAGGACAACACTTTGGACCTAAGCGCAGCTTGGAAAAAGGTCAAGATCCTAAAGAGCCGATATAACCCACCGGATAATGACCTTACAGCCCCAGACGGTACGATCCTGTGCACTCCTGAGGAGAAGGCTGAAAGCTTTCTCCACCACTTTGCTAGTGCAAGTACCATGGCCAGCCTCCCCGAAGCACAACTGCGCCTCCGTCGCGAACAAGAATCCCGAATGGATCTTTCTCCACCGAAAGGGGAAGACTCGAGCCTAACCCTACAAGAATTGCGCTGGGCACTCAGGGTAACCCGGACAAACAAGAAGTCGCCTGGAGCAGATAAGGTCACATACCCTCTCCTACAGCAACTGCCGCTTTCCATGCAAATTAATCTGCTAAGATTATATAACAAATGCTGGAGGCAAGGCGTTGTTCCTAGCGCCTGGAAGCACGCTATTGTGGTACCAATTCCCAAGGCAAACAAAAGCAGGAAAAGCGTAACCAACTACAGGCCTGTCTCTCTCACCTCCCACGTAGGAAAGCTCTATGAGAGAATAGTATTGAATCGACTGAAGTCCCAGGTGGAAGATAAGGAAGCCCTCCCAAAACTTCAAGCCGGATTTAGAAAAGGGAGAAGCATCACTGACCACATCGTGCGACTCTCCGAACATATACGTAGGGCCCAAAGACAGAGACGGATTCTACAGACGTGTTTTTTAGATATTGCCAAAGCTTTTGATACCGTCTGGCACGGTAAACTGCTATCTAAACTCAAGTCTATTGGAGTTTCGCCGGGACTGTACAAATTTGTGCAGTCCTTCCTTTCAGGTCGATCCATGGTTGTACGCTGGAAAGGACACCTCAGCCGATCGTCAACCATTGATATGGGAGTCCCCCAGGGCTCCGTAGTTGCCCCGCTCCTCTTCACATTGCTCCTTGGGGATGTAGGAAAAGGAGTGAGAAAGGACACTGTCGTCACAGCCTATGCTGATGACATAGCATTATGGAGGAAAGCTAGGCACCGGCGGCCCAAAAAGGATTCTGACCAGCACAAGTCAGAACTCCGTCTCTTTCAGAGACAGGTTGACCTGGTAATGACCCAACTGACCGACCTGGGCTTCATGCTCTCCGCATCAAAGACTGTTTACATGCCAGTCCACGGCATAGGTTACAACAGAGGAGACTACCCTGACTGGAATTACATCACAGTGGACGGAACTCCCATATACCCAGCTAAGGCATTTCGATATTTGGGGGTCATCTTCCAGAGAGACGGAAAATGGACTAGCCACATAAATCAGGTCATAATAAACGCTAGACGAGCCCTAAACCTCGTCCGAGTCATCCGCCGAGAGCCCTGGGGTCAAAGGAGGGAAACACTGATATCCATGGTCAAGAGTCTGGTACGCTCCCGGCTCCTCTTCGGATCTCCTGCCATGCACGATCTTCCCCCGGGGGCAGTGTGTAGATTAGCCAGAGTGGAGTGCCAAGCGCTCCGCCTGGGTCTCGGTTTGCCAGCATCAGTTCCACATGAACAAGTGTATAATGAAGCAGGTGTTCTTCCTCTTTGGTATCAACTGAAGAAAAATGCCTGCAAATACTTGTTCACTAGTGCTAAAGTTGCAAATTCTACGGATGAGGAACTCCGGGAGGATTGGTTGCCGGCCTCACAGACGACGCACATTCAAGGTCTGCCTGGCTCTGTCAAGGACCTCTGCATAAAAGCCGGGCTTCCTCCCGATGCGAGACAACTTGTTACCCAGTGTCAGGTGGATCTCTCTCCCCTCTGTGTGCTCAAACCACCAATAGTTGTCTCAGAAATTCCGGGATTGAGATGCCAAGACGGTCCGCATCTTCTCCTAGCACATGTGAGGGAGATGATAAGGACGGAGTACAAGGAGGACTTCCTTGTCTACACAGATGGCTCTGTGCTTGAGGATGGCCGCACAGGCGCAGGGATATTCTTGGAAAACACACAAGAGT
>NC_134819.1:4542968-4545468 GCF_046742065.1 Oratosquilla oratoria
AGTCACATAGGAGGCCAACGGGGTCAAAGGCTCATTGCTTATCCAGCTCTCCTTCAAAACTTTAAGGGGACCCCGTGCCTCATGTCCATAAACTAACTGAACACTATCTCGGATAGCGAACAGCAGGAGATCTACTCCCTCGTCCCAGTCCCTTCCGGTTTCCAAGCAAAAGGTCCTTAGGATTCTTTTGAGGGTTTGATGGAACCTCTCTACTACACCTTGGGATTGCGGGTGATAAGCCGAGGACCTAGATTGCCTGACACCCAGGCTTTCCATCACCTGGTTAAACAATCGAGAAGTAAAGTTGGATCCCTGATCGGACTGTATCACTGTGGGAAGGCCTACTTGGGTTAAAAAAATTAACTAGGGCTCTTACAATATTCTTTGCCGTGATGCGGCGTAAGGGAATAGCCTCCGGATAGCGAGTGGCACAATCTATGATGGTAAGTAGGAACTGATGACCACGGGGGGGTTTTGGCAAGGGACCTACGCAATCAATTGTGATCTTACTAAAAGGCTCCTTTATCACTGGGATGGGTTGCAACGGGAACGGTTTGATACTGGGGCTAGGTTTTCCCACTAACTGACAGGGACGGCATGTACGGCAGTATGTACTGACGTCTCTTCGTAACTTAGGCCAATAGAAATGCGATATAATTTTGGCATAAGTTTTCCTAGTTCCTAGATGTCCTCCTACGCCGTCATGAGCAATGCTAAGGATATCTTGGCGTAGGGGCTTCGGAATCACTATCTGGTGGTGCACTGACCAAGGGTGACTGGCGGGGGAGGTAGCGGGACGAAATTTACGCATCAACACGCCAGAGCTAGTGTAATAGCAATTTGCCTCCTGTTGGGCTTCCACTTCACTAACTGCCCTATTGAGAAAACTGGCTAGTTCCGGGTCCTCTGCCTGGAGTTGAACAAGCTTACTCCTAGTAACAGGAGAGGAGCCAAAACTAGTCAGGGTCGTGACACTATTCTCATCTGTATTACTCTTAGGTTTACCTGTCGGTGAGGAATCTTCGAAGAATTCACCTAGACCGAGGTCAGGGGGGTCTACCTGAATAGGATCTTCTTCCGATTTCTCACAAGACAAAGGGGAAATCACATCGATGCCACCTCCCTCGCCAGATTCATTGCTTGGGACATCTGTCTGTTGGCTCATACTACGAGTGACTGCACACGCAGGAAATAGCCCAGGGATGTCTTTCTCTAATTGTGTGGTGTTATTCTCAGCGGTAGGACGTGACGAGACCATGACATTTGGTAACGTCACGCCTCCAGCGAGGTCATTTCCTATTAAGAGGGAGACGCCCTCTACTGGTACCCTATCCACTACCCCTAACGTGACATAGCCTGATTTGATATGGGACTATACGTATAGCTGGCACAGTGGGATACGCAATCCCCCAGTCAAACCGTTCACTACAACCTAACTACCAGTGTAGTATTCATCTAGGAGAGGGACAGCTTCTTTGGTAACCAGAGATAAGGCTGAGCCTGTGTCTCTCAAGATCTTAATGGGAACGGGTACACTTGACTCATTAAGAGCTACGGAACCGGATGAACAATATGGTTCAAACGTGGAGGAGGTGGGAGACACAACAGGTCGGTTATTTGTAGGTGATAGAGGATCCAACTGTACTTCCGTCTGTTTGGCCACATTGATCGAGAGAGAGGGGGTCCCTGGGTGAGAGGGAATTTTGTTCTTTACTCTGAAGCAGTCATTAACATCATGACCGAGCCTACGGCAATATTTACAAAAAGGTTTCCTCTCACTATTAAAGATAGGTCCCCCTGTCTCACGGGCAACGGGCTTACCTGTGGCATATGATGGAAATCCTGATGGCGACCGAGGTCCCGGCGCTGCTGCCTGAGGGGCTGACGTAGGTGGAGGGGCGAATGGTGCAAGAGTAAATGCCTGGTGGGCACGTACTTGGCTGGGTTGGGACGCGGGAGCAGAAGACCTGTAACTTTGGCGGGGATTTATAAGAATGTAATGGTCGGCAACTGGGCCGGCATCAGCTAGGGTACGTATACCTCTTTGATCTAGGTACGCTCGTACATCGGGGTGTAAGTTATTGCGGATGTCTTCGAGCAGGATCAACTCAGCCAGTTTATCATGGCTCTGATGAGCTGATTCACTCTCCATCCACCGTTGGAACAAAGCTTGTTTGCGTCGAAAATATTCGACGTATGTCTCTTTTCCCCCTTTTTTTAAGTTCCTAAACTGCTGGCGATAAGCCTCAGGCACAAGCTGATAGCTGGTAAGGACAGTGGACTTAACCATATAGTAGTCTTTCACCTGCTCCTCAGAGAGAGCGGAGAAGACACCCAACGCCTTACCAGTAAACGACCGATAGACAAGTTGAGTCCATCTATCAAGTGGCCACCCATTCAAATGTGCCATTTTTTCAAATAGCGCAAAGAACCTGTCGGGTTCGTCTTCATTGAACTTGGGCACACTTGCAAGCTGGGACTCGAGCTTAAACACAGGGGT
>NC_134819.1:4550468-4560468 GCF_046742065.1 Oratosquilla oratoria
CCGCCTGCTGAGTCGTCCCCCCGGCCTGCCCTGCCCAGCTACTGCCTGCTGAGTTACCCCGGCCTCCTCTGCCCAGCCGCTGCCTGTTGAGTCGTCGCCCCGGCCTGCCCTGTCCAGCCACCACCCGCTGAGTCACCCCGGCCTCCCCTGCCCAGTCGTTACCTGCTGGGTCGCCAACCCTGCCCTGCCCAGCCGCCGCCGCCTCCTGAGTTGTCGTTCCGTCCTGTCCTACCCAGCCGCTGGCTACTGAGTCACCCCGAACTGCTCTGGCCAACCCCGCTATCCGCGAACATCGCTTACATACTAACCACGTAAGCATGACGGACGTTGACCCACAAGAAGTACCTTCCACGCACCCCCCTTCTGCAGCCGCGACCCAATAATATGATTCACAATCCTTGAGTGTAACTTTAGGGTAAACCGCATTACTGCCAGCCTAACCAAGTTTTGCCATGGTAGCAACCTCTTACTATCTGACATACTCATCCAGGTTTCAGACACCACCAAGTCACCTACATCCAGTGCTCCATATGAGGATCTGAAACAAGACATTCTTGCCGTCTCGAGTCTTCCAAAGCTACACGCCTACAGGAGTTCATCTCCAAAGAAGAACACAGCAATGAAAAACCGTCCGAATTGCTGTGGCGCATGATATGATTGCTCGGAGGCATTCAATCAATACATCTTACTCCACCTGTTCTATCAGCGCCTGACACCCACCATCCAAGGCAACCTCTTCATCGCAAAGAATAAGCTTTCAATCGAAGAAGTAGCCATGGCTTCAGTACCAGTCGCGCATCCCACCCTCACCAAGCTCGCAGAAAAGCCCAAAACTTAGGCGTTAGCCGAACTAATCTCCAAACTCGCCCTCCAGGTCAATGCCCTCCAAGAGCAGGTTAGCAACATTTACAGACGATCCCAGTCACCCAGATACCACCGGAACCGGTCCAGGTCTAAATCTAGAGAGAGACCCAAACAAACATAGGCGTCTGCTTCTACCATCATCGTTTTGGACAAGGTGTAAAAAAAAAAAAAAAAAAAAAAAAAAAAAATGCACACAGCCGCGCACCTCACCAGCACCGTTATACGAGATAGACGGACGCTAACGGCTCACAGCGTTTGCTAAAGTGCATCGAAACTTTTCTTCGTTTTTGATCCACTCTCCACCACCAAATAGCTCATAGGTACAGGAACTAAAGTCAGTGTCCTGCCTGCCACAGCAACCCAGCACTTGCTGCCGCCGACTTCTTACCTCTACGCAGCCAACGGCACCAAGACACCCGTTTTCAAGAGGAAGACACTTCATCTAGAACTCAACCTTCACCAATCCTTCGAGTGGATCTTCTACCTTGCAGAAGTTTTCCAACCAATTCTTGGCGCCGATATTTTGACTCATTTCGATCTCCTGATCGACATAAAAAATCGCAAGCTCCCCGATCCCCTTACATAGATTTCATCCAACGGCAGACCAACAATCGAAGTAAATAGTCAACTTTCAACCATCAGTGTCTATAACAAGCTTACTTTCCCTACATTGAAACAGCTGTACTCCACGACCATGACCGTGAAACTCCACGTGGTGCACTACATAAAAACTACGGGACCTCCAATCTACACCAAGGCCCTCCGTCTAGCTCCAGAAAGCTTCAAACTATCAAAGACAGAACTAGAAGTCCTCAAGCGCCAAAGCATTATCCGCCCAAGTTCAAGTAACTGGTCGTCAGTGCTCCACATTGTCCCCAAAAACAATGGCGACACCAGACCATGCGGGGCCTACCGCGCCCTTAACTCTAGAACTGTGATGGATAGGTACCTAGTTCCCAACATACAGGAGTTCTCCTCACACCTTGCAGAAACTCACATATACTCCCGAATCGACCTTGTCAAGGCCTTCCATCACATTCCAATCGATCCATCAGACATCTCAAAAACAGCTATCATCACGCCTTTGGGCTTGTTTGAATCCGTTCAAATACTCTTCGGCCTCAAGAACTCTTCCCAAAATTTTCAGAGATTTATGGATGAAGTCTTACGTGGTCTGCCCTTTTACTTCACTTACATCGACGATGTTCTCATCGCCAATACTAACGAAGCCACACACCAAGACCATCTGAAACAAGTCTTTACCCGAAACAAGACTACGGCATCTACATTAATCTCAACAAATCTGAGTTCGGTGTCACCTCCAAATTCCTAGGACACACCGTCACACCTTCAGGCGTCACCCCTGTCTCACTCTGCTGCTACGCCATCCAGGATTTCTTTAAACTACAACACAGCGACCACTCGAACAATTTTAGGCATGTTAAACTTCTATAACAGTTTCATTCCAGGCTAAGCTCAACTGCTGCAACCGCTCTACTTCATGATCAAGCCATGCGAGACAGGACGTTCCATCGTACTCACCTGGGACACCGAACCTGATGCAGCTTTCATGGCAGCTAAAGAAGCACTCAGGAATGCTACTGCCCTCTGTTTCCCTGCCTCTGACCTCCCACTTTCATCTCGACAGACGCCTCAGAAATATCTGTCGGCACAGTTCTACAGCAGTACATCAACGCCGCCTGGAAACCCATCGCCTTCTTCTCAAAAAAAAAAAAAATAAATAAATAAAAAAAAAAATAAACGCCGAGAAGAAATACAGTGCCTTCGATAAGGATCTCCTACCCATCTACAAGGCTGTCAACAGGTTCAGGTATTTCATCGAAGGACGACAATCCCACATATACACCGATCATAAATCACTCACAACTACATTCACCCATAACAAAACAACCTAATCCCCTAGACAACTACGATACATAGATTTTATTTGCCAGTTCACCACTGATAATTGCTATGTTCAAGGTGAAGATAACTGCCATGCCGACACAATCTCGCACAAAATATCTGCAGTCTCTACCTCCCTCATCGACTACGCCGCTATCGCCGCAGAAGAAGCTGATGATGCTGAGCTGCAGCGACTGATGGACAACCCCGCGTTGCAGAATAAGAAAATACAACTATCTGGAACCAACACTCAGCTCTACGCCGATGTATTCACGTACATCACCTGGCCCTACTTTCCTGAGAACCACAGGTAACCCTTGTTCCGCCATTTACATGATCTCTCACCCAGGTATTTGAGCTTCACAAAGATGATGTCCTTCCGCTTCGTCTAGAATGGAATCAACAAAGACGTTCGATATTGGACCCACGACTACAGGTACCTTCCGCCCAGTCTCTTCTAGATTCGAGCTCGTCCACATCGACCTCGTCGGACCACTTCCTTATACCGACGGTTTCAAATATATTCTTACTTGTGTAGACCGTTTTACACGCTGGCCCAAAGCCATCCCGCTTATAGACATAAGCACAGACACAGTAGCCAAAGCTTTCATAACCACTTGGATTTCAAGATTCGGTACACCACTCAGCCTCACATCCGACCGTGGTAGATAATTTGAATCAATTCTATGGAACAAAATTATGTCCTTACTAGGTATCCGGCGTTTCAGAACAGCAAGCTACCATCCTCAATCCAACGGACTCATCGAACGCTTTCAACGACAACTCAAGGTTTCACTTGCAGCAGCAGCTGCACGCGACCGCACCGACTAGTCTACGGCACTTCCAATGGCACTCGGCATACGCACGTCTCTCAAAGAAGACTTTGGTAATTCTTCTGCAGAGCTTTTTTGTGGCACTCCACTCCGCCTGCCAGGAGAGTTTCTTGCACCCACCCCTATAACACAGCCTTCCAGCATTCAAGATTATGCCACTAATCTTGCAGATACAATGCAGAAACTCCAGCTAGTGCCCCCGCGTACCTCACCCACAAGAACGTTCGTGAACCAGGACCTCGATGACTGCTCGCGTGGATGGAGTGAATAAGCCTCTTCAACAACTTGACCATCAATAACCGTGAAACCACTGATGTAATCTCTGTGGACCTCGTCAAACCTGCATACCTCCTCTCAAAGAACAAACAATATCTCGTTAGTCTTCTGGCACCGGACACACCAGCTACAAACTGTAAGGACACTGCAAAGAAGGAAAAAATATATAGTTCCTCCTGTAATGGTAGCACTGAACATTCCCTGTAATACTGTATATTTGTTATTGTATATTTGTATATTCAATGCATTATCAAGTGTGAGAACCAAGTGTTCATATTAAGCGCATGGCTGTGATTTTCCGCCAAGTCTAAGCTTGGTGGCGTGGCTTGGCATCAAAGGCAGTCTTAGTACTGCCTCCCAAGTGACCGTGCACTTGTATATGTAGTGCTGTACTATTATTAATTTATACATATTCACTGTTCCATTGGCCACCCCTATATCACTCCTTCCTCGTCACTAGGGGGGGGGGAGTACTGTAGCGACTATAATTTATATATTCATTTTTTTCTAGCTCATGCATACAGTTTTCTCGCTTAAACTGTTCCTGTAAGTCGTACACAGTATCTCATACACACTGCCAAGGTATTGTAAAAATATATTTCATCCTTATCCTCTAGGTATTCCATATTAAACTATTTATTTGCATTATGTTATTATAATATTTTTACTTATGTAGCACTTGAGTCCGTATATACAGAAATAGGAATGAATTTGTACTGATACGTTCATGGACATCCACCCGAGGGTGTGCATGCCGATGTAACCAGATTCGCAAATAAATTGATTGTGTCAGGCTTTCCGAGCTATCAATCATTATCTTATTCTTCAACCTACAATGTATATCAATGTAGTTACGAGTTTGAGTACCTAAGATCTCTAGCCTATTTATAGAAAGAAAATATTAGTATAGAAGCAAATTGCTCACAATGCTAGATACTGTTAGACTGAAAGAATCGATTACAAAAAATAAACTAAAATAAATAATATGTAGAAATAATCTAATTTTACATTCCTTTCAGGTAGAAAGCAAATTTGTAATATTTCTTTTCATATTTTACTCCTTCCGATGAAATCAATAACCAATATCTTTCAAAGAACTGGGTTATTTTTAACACTTATGATCTTGTTCAGGATGCTCACTGGCCGAGCGAGATATAGCGTCGCTAATTGCGGCGGAGGTTAAGGTGACAGCAGTTCGAATCCTGCCACCAGGAATTTAGACCAAAGGTATGGTTCATTAAGTCTCACACTACAAAAGTCCTTTGTAAGGGGAACCGTCCTAGCCACCTGAGAGGGGGAGCCCACAACGTTAAACCGAATTTTTCACGATTTTGTGCAATTTCATTCTGGTTAACGTTGGAAGATTTCATTCAGTTTTTGGACATCTCATGCGTGTTTTTATTTGAGCAAAAAGCCCTGTTAATGCAATATACGTAATGTAGTTAATATATATTTTCATCAAGTGCATTCGATGGTCTTTCAGTAAAATGTATCTTATCATCAACCGTGTACAAAATGCATGTCGTACATCTGAACTGTGGGAAAACATTTCCCACTAATGTTTCATTTGAACGATTTTTTTTCCTCTTATTTATTTCATATTGAATAATATAAGTTTAACAACAAAAGAACTAATCTAAAGAATTAGATTTGCTAATCTTGCTTTGAAATTTAAGTTGATGAAGAGAAAACTTCCCTTTTCAAAGAGGGTTGAAATTTTTTTGTGTAATCAGCCCCTAACTATGAAACTCACTTCGCCGCCAGGAAACTCGTACCACTTCCACTCGTGACCTCTCGCTCAAGTAGCGACATTCTAAGCCAATCGGCCAGCGATTATTCCTGGAATAAACAAAGTAGTTTAATATAGTTTCTAAACAATCAGCTTTTTTACTAAAGTAACACACACATATTTACTTTTTTGTATATTGAAAATTCTGATGAAAAAAATTATTTGCAAGTTTGCTCAGGCATCTGTATACGTTTCTTTGACCTGAATAAAACCGTCTTTTCTTAGACAGAATTAGATTTGCCATTAGCTTTATCATACTGTCAATGACCATAATAGAACGGCTCTGCCTTGTATAATCATAACGACTTTGTAAACATATGCGTATTTATGCAATAATATCTAAAGATATTTTAACATAATGCAAACAATATTACAAATCGCGGCGTCAGTGAATGAAGTAGGTTTCCAGATGAGGCAGTTGGATGTAATATTTTCTTTGTTATTTTCGGCCTCATTATAACCGAAAGCCCCCCGTTGATAAGCTTTATCCTTCTAACTCACTGCCACATTTATCATGAATAGGGTCACTTCATCCCTCAGAGCCTTTACAAACGGGCCTTCCTGTTGTATCTCCTCTGGTGCCTTAACAACTACGTTTAGTGCTGTTCTTTGTGTGCTGCACTCACAGTCGACTCCAGAGCATTCTCCAGTGTTCTCTTTTTATACATGGCTGAATCAAAACATCGTCATGTGTGTCATGTTTGACCAAAAACGTTGTTTGCTTGCAAAAGTCTTTTTCTCCCGGGGCGTTAACTTGGTCCACACAGATGTACACACAAATGCACACATTCACGCGTACTCCCATGTACATACACACACATTCACAAGTACGCACTAATATACAAACACAATAATAAAACACGCGCAAACACACATACAAACAAATATAGATTAAGATACCCCCAAATATAAGACAAATCTAAAAAATGGTCTATGCGTGCGCTCTTCTTTCGTATAATATGGAACTTTGTTGTATGGTTGTAATCAGCACGTTCTTTTGATGAAGAGCCATCTAAGCCATATATACACACACATACACACACACACACACACGCACACGCACACACACACACACTCACACACGCACAAACGCACACGACACACACACACACACACACACACACGCACGCTTGCAAGCACGCACACACACACACACACACACACACACACACACACACACACACACACACACACACACACACACACACACACACACACACACACACACACACACACACACAAGCGCGCGCGCGCACACGCACAAACGCGCACACGCACACACGCGCACACGCACACACGCGCACACGCACACGTACGCACACGCACACACACACACACGCGCACACACACACAAGCACACACACGCACACACACACGCGCGCATACACACACACACACGCGCACACACACACACACACACACACACACACACACGCGCGCGCGCACACACACACACGCATTCACGCACACGCGCACACCCACGCGCACACGCACACGCACACTCACGCACGCACACGTGCACACGCACACACGCACACACACACACGCACACGCACAGACGCACACACACACACACACACACACACACACACACACACACACACACACACACACTCACACGCACAGACACGCACGCACACACAGACGCACACGCGCACGCACGAGCACGAACGCGCACGCACGCGCGCATACACGCACGCACGCACGCACGCACGCATGCACGCACACACACACACACACACACACACACACACACACACACACACACACACACACACACACACATTAGAGACTATAACCTTTGCATTCATTGGGACAATTCCCAAGAAATTGTTTTATGTAGTTCTTATTTGGTAAGGAATATAATTGAATGGTGTCTCATAAAAAAAAAACTTTCAATGAGAATCTCAATTTAAGCACTGGTCTTTTCAAACTCCATAATTTTGTCATCAACCAAATTGTAGGATAATGTCACAAAGCCATCTTGTGTGACCTTTTGTCGCCTGTGTCAAATGTCACCGATTTTATCTATTTATTTTTTCTTGTCATTATTATTTTTATCTATATTTTTTTTCCTTTGTAAGACAATCCTATGTATTTATGTTGAGTGACCCGTCTAGGGTATTGGCTGCATGTTGTTGTGGCAAAGTAGCATGCAGTTGATAATTTATGGTCTGTATGGGACGCCCCTACGGACCAGAGCTACACATAATTTGGTCTGTGATAGAGGAAAACTCTGTTCATAGAGAAATGATGACACTTTTATACTACGACTGTCCCTCCAATATGCTGTTCCCCAACCCCTAGTTACTGTCCTGTACCATTTCTCTGAATATTCGTTTCCTTTATTTCGCCTGCCCTGTGGTGGGGGAAGATAATGCTACCACCATGTCTTTTCACTTGAGTGGTAAAAGGTGGAAAAAAAAAAAAAAAAAAAAAATAATAAAAATAATAATAATAATAATAATAATAATAATAATAATAATAATAATAATAATAATAATAATAATAATAATAATAATAATAAATAATAATTAAAATAATAATAATAATAATAATAATAATAATAATAATAATAATAATAATAATAATGATAATAACAAAATAAATAGAAAATAAAAAAAAAAAAAAAAAAAAAGGGGGATGATGGGATTAGGAGTCCTAATACCTGTAGCCCCAAAAGGGGACATTCCTGATGCTAGGGTCTTTTAATGTATGTGAATGTGGTATAGATGAGTGTAAAAGGGAAGAGATAGTATGTTTATGAGAAGAAAGATGGATGTGCTGGCTTTGAGTAAAACTAAAATGAAAGGAAAGGGCAACTGTGAGTTTGGGAGTGTAGCTGGGAGGTACTCAAGAGTGAAGAGGGGATGATGGAGAGAAGGGGTGGCTATACTAGTAAGTGATGAGATAAGTAAGCAGGTAGTGGAGTGGAAGGAGGTTTCATCAAGGTTGATGTGGATGAAGGTGAAGCTGGGAAGAGAGATGTGGGTTTTTGTAAGTGCTTATGGGCCTGGTAGTGAGAAGAGCGTAGAGGAAAGGGAGTCTTTTTTTGGTAGATATAAATGAGTGCACAGAGGGATTAGGGAGAAATGTCAATGTAGTTGTATTGGGAAACCTTAATGCTAGTGTAAGAAATGAACCAATAGACGGAGTGATTGGGAAGTATGGAGTTCCAGGTAAAAATCGTAGTGGAAAATTGATGGTGGAGATGTGTCTTGAAAGAGAGTTGATGATAGCAAATACAGTGTTTCGGAAGAAAGTCAAGCATAAGTACACATGGGAGAGGGTGGTGGATGGAAGGGTGGCAGATAGAGTGTTAATGGACTATATAGTGGTTACCAGGAGTATGGAAGGAAGAATTAAAGATGTGCATGTCCTAAGGGGAAAGAGTAGGGGAATATCAGATCATTATCTGGTGGAAGGTAAATTGAGAATGGAAAATAGGTGGAGAAAGAGGAAAAGGGCAGAAGGTAGGGAGATACTTAGAGTGAACTACTTAAATGAGAAAAAAAAAAGGAGAATGAGTATAATGAGAAGTTGAGAGAGGAGTAGGAGGAAGTAAAGTATAGAGTAGAACTAGGAGTGGAGGACGAATGAGGATGGTTGAAGGGGGGAGTCATAAGGTGTGCAAAGATGGTGTGTGGAACTCATATGTAGCTACACCAATATTATCTTAAACAAGTAAAGTTATTTGGCATTACGTAATGCACAATTGGAAATCTTAATTATGATATATCAATTCGTTTTATTTATCTTATTTTATTTTCATTGTTCTATATATATTTTTGTATTAGTCGTTTACTTATTTTCTTAAATATATATATATATATATATATATATATATATATGTGTGTATGTATATAAATATATATACATATGTATATATATATACATATATATATGTATGTATATATATATATACATATTTGTATATATATGTATATATTTTACATGTATATTCATTTCTATAAGCTCAGGGAGTACAAGCAAGTGGCGATCATTAAAAAGTTTGAGAATATTAGAAGCTAATTTCATTTGTTAGATACGGTTCTGTATTGTACCATGCACTTCCTATGTCTCTCAATTGTCACTCTATCAATTGATAGATGTGTCTTAAGTTAGAACCCACACAGTATTTTTATGATACATACGTGTTTTCTAGATACTAAGTCAATAATCTATTTTATTAGTTTATGTATATTTCTTCGAAATAATTGCACCACAATATTTTAGTACGGTTTCTGGCACCTAACTAACATGTGAAAAAACTTCATATCTTCGCCTGTGCTTCCTATCTTCCGTAGCTATGGCTATGTTGCCGTCTCTTCTG
>NC_134819.1:4575468-4577968 GCF_046742065.1 Oratosquilla oratoria
TATATATATATATATATATGTATGCATGCATACATATATATATATATATATATATATATATATACATATATATATGTATATATATAAACATACATATATGTTTATCAGTTGTCGTTGTTTTCCTTAGGGGAGGTGAGATGAGAGAGGGTTGCAATATATCATCCATCTTCCTATTTCTGTCCCTTTTTTCTATTCTATTTTTTAAATGTTTATACATTTATTTGGTGGGTTGGGGGTTACCAGGTTAGGGTGATGGGGAGGGGCTGCAAAATGTCTTCCATCCTTCAATTTTCGTTTCCTCCATTCTGCAACTTGCACCATAAATCACTCAACTCGGATCCCCTCCTTATTCATACCTAATTATATTCTTCCTCTCCTCTTCTATCTTTTCACCTCCACTTTTCTTTCCTCCCCCACCTCCACTTCTATTTCTTCATTCATTTGCTTCAGATCCCTCAGTCTCCCCCTAAAGTCTCAGGGAAGATTTTGAGGTCTTCCTTGTCCGAAGATATAATTCTTTATTTTTCTCTTTGCCCAATTTTATTCCCATCTTCCTTCAGTTTTCCTTTATTTGTTTATTCATTTATTTGTTTAATTTTCAACTTCGTAGTCATTGGTTCTTCATCATTAACAACTACAGAATAAGTTACATTTTCCAAGATGGATAAAATAATTTGTTTTTGCCTCGGAAAAATATATAAGTGGAAATGATTGAGATAATATCTCATGATTGATTAATGTATATATATATATATATATATATATATATATATATATATATATATATATATATGTATATATATATATATATATGTGTGTGTGTGTGTGTGTGTGTGTGTGTGTGTGTGTGTGTGTGTGTGTGTGTGGGTGTGGTGTGTGTGTGTGTGTGTGTGTGTGTGTGTGTGTGTGTGTGTGTGTGTGTGTGTGTGTGTGTGTGTGTGTGTGTGTGTGTGTGTGTGTGTGTGTGTGTGTGTGTGTGTGTGTGTGTGTGTGTGTGTGTGTGTGTGTGTGTGTGTATGTGTGTGTGTGTGTGTGTGTGTGTGTGTGTGTATGTATGTATATTCTGTTGAAGTCGACAGCAGTTACAACATTATTCAGTTTGTAGTTTGCTTTTCCAGTTTTTCTAACGGTGTTCAGATCTTTGTATGCGAGGGTACTAAATAAGATTCTAAAATCCATAATAGCTCGAGATCTCTTTCGGCCTCCACTCGGCCGTCTTCAGGAGTGTAAATATAGTGGTTTTAGGTTGAAATGGTGATTATATTTGTCATATGTTGGCACTGGGGGAGGTGAATTGTGCGGAAGGTGGCGCTCCGTGGGGTGCTGCCTGTCTAAGTCCTTGTGGCGCTCCGTGTGTTGCTTGTGAGCTTCTAGCTGAAGGAAGAGTGGAAATGGGTATTTGTTGGATGTTGATGGCAGGTTTCAAGTTGTGAATATACACAGCTTCCGTCATTTGTAATCTTCTGGTGTTATGTTCACTGTGTAGGATTACTGTATTTTATTCCACCATTTTTCTGCTCAGTGTTTGCCCATGTGTCCTGTCGTTATGGCGGCGTATCGTTCCATTCTGTAAGTGCGCTGTGATTGTTTTGGACAGTGTGGTGGTAATGAAACCTATATCCCTGGTAGGTAGGCGACTGCAGTCACCAATATTGCAAGTATATTGGTATACTAGGTTCACTTTTTGAAGTGTATTTGTTGGTGGGAGACAGCTGTTCTTCATTACTATGTTGGAAGTTCGTTTGGATTTGTAATAAATTGTGAGTTTGATGTGTGTGTCGGGATCGGTGGGTTGAACATTACGCTGGGTGATATTCCGCATTACTTTCTCGTCTTGTTTATAAGCAGAAGACAACGTTTTTATAATACAAATTGATGGTCGTGTGGTTGTCCACGTGTGTCTCTTGGGCTATGAAAGTGTCG
This sequence comes from Oratosquilla oratoria, assembly GCF_046742065.1. Classification (NCBI taxonomy): domain Eukaryota; kingdom Metazoa; phylum Arthropoda; class Malacostraca; order Stomatopoda; family Squillidae; genus Oratosquilla; species Oratosquilla oratoria. The sequence goes on from NC_134819.1 coordinate 4,577,392, forward strand.
AGTCGTCTTCTTATGACTTCGTCTATCTCTTCTTTCTTGTAGCCGTTGTTGGAAAGGAGCTGAGAGATTCTTTTCAATTCAGCGTTGGTAGCAGTCCATGTAGAGCAGTGTGTGAACGCATGCTTGGCAAAAGAATTGATCACACTGTGTCGATATCTCTCGGGACATTTGCTGGCGCCATTTAAACAAAATCCTAAATTGGTTGGTTTGACGTACACTTCCGTGGAAAAACTATCTGTGCCTCTGTGTACAACGGTGTCGAGGAAGGGGAGTTTATGGTCAATCTCAATTTCATGTGTGTAATTGAGTGAGGAGTTTTCCTTAAACATCTTAATGATCTGAGGAACACTGTCTTCTGTGTAAGCGCTGATAAAGTTATCATCTACATATCTTGTATAATCGAAGGGCTTGAGTTCCTGGTGTTTTGTAAATATCATCTCTTCGATTGAGCCCATATGAAAATTAACAAAAATGACACCCAACGGGGAACCCATGGCGACTCCATCAATCTGCACGTACATGTTCTTGTCGGATCCATGGAACGGTACTTCTTTAGTACAGGCTTGTAGTAACTGAC
>NC_134819.1:4580468-4585468 GCF_046742065.1 Oratosquilla oratoria
GATATTATAGCTATTACTGAGTCCTGGACCAACATGGCTGATAAACATTTCCTTCCGAAAATAGAAATAGAGGGATATAATTATTTTCGCAAGGATAGGGTTGGGAGGAGTGGGGGAGGTGTAGCAATTTTCGTTAAGAATACAATAAACTGTATTATCAACAATTCGATTAAGAAAGAGGACTGTACAGAATCCATTTGGGTAGAGATTATAGGCAAGAATAAGAAAGTTATTATTGGCGTCTTGCACAGACCTCCTAACCTCAGCATTGAGCAGACTGATTCCCTGATTCAAAAAGTACAAAAACGTTGTGATCATGGGAGATTTTAATTATAGAAACATTGACTGGTAAACTTTAATAGGAGATGAGGAAACGAAGAAATTCCTAGATGTGGTGCAGGGTAATTTCCTAAAACAAGTGATTACCGGTCCTACGAGGGGAGCAAATACTTTGGACTTAGTTTTAACTAATAATGAGCACATAATGAGTAACGTAAAAGTGGGAGATAGTCTAGGCTCTAGCGATAATCAAGAAATAAGATTTAATATTATTTGGAAAGAATGACAAAAAAAAAATACGAATAACGTCCAAGTACCAGACTTCAGAATAGCAAACTTTGACAATATACAAAACTATTTGAAATTTAATATGAAATGTCATGCGGACGTTTCGGACATTGTCGAGTCTCGGTGCGTGACCGGGGGTCAGATCATGACTAGGAGTCGGGTCACGGAGGGTTATATGCATACCTTGGGTTAGGTTATTTGGGGGCGAGGGCTCAACAAACAGGTCAGTGATTTGGATGAAATGTCATTCTAACGGATTTAATTATTAATGTTAATGCACAAAATACATTTATCCCCCTGAAGTTAATACGGAAAAATAGTAATACTCCCAAATGAATGATGGGCAGATTGAAACATGAGATCGGAATGAAAAGAGGGCTTTACGTAAAAAAGAAAAGAAAAAAACGGGGAAACACACCTCAGTTCAAGATATAACGAAATGGCAAAGCTGGTTAAAAAGAAAACACGTACAGCGAAATGTAATTATGAAATTAAGGCTTCTAGTCAAGCAAGATTCAACCCAAAGGGTTTCTTTCATCTCTATACAACTAAAAATAAATAAAGAATAGGACCAATTAAAAACGATGAAAATGTCATGATAGAATCGAAGAAAAAAATGAGTGAGGAGTTTAACAATTATTTTCTATATGTGTTTACTAATGAAAGGTTAAATAAAGTACCTGACTACGACCCGATTTTCAGAGGGAATGAAGAAAGTATTCTATCTAATATCAGCATTAGTAAAGAAGAAGTAGTCAAGCAGATTGAAAGACTTAAAGCTACAAAATCTCCGGGTTCAGACGAAATTTTTCTGAGAATGCTAAAGGAGTGTAAATTTGAAATCTGCGACCAGTTAACTGAAATATTCAATAAATCAGTTGACACTGGCTTTTTGCCAACTGCTTGGAGGCAGGCAAACGTTGTTCCTGTTTTTAAGAAGGGAGATAGATCATCTATATGCAACTACAGGCTAATCAGTTTGACATCGATTATAGGAAAAATGCTTGAATCAGTAATAGTAAATAGACTCAGAGAACACATCGAAAGACATAATTTAATTCGTGATTCACTGCATGGTTTCTCCAAGGGTAAGTCATGTTTGACTAATCTTCTATCCTTTTACACTAAAGTATATAAAGTGTCAGATAACAATGATAATTGCGATATTATTTACCTTGACTTTAGCAAAGGGTTCGACAAGGTCCCACACCAGAGACTACTAAATAAAAGCAAAGCCCATGGTATGGGAGGATAAGTGTTAGAATGGATTAGAGCTTGGATTAGTAACAGAAAACAGCGGGTCACCATAAATGGAGTAAAATCTAGGTGGGGCAATGTTACTAGTGGGGTCCCCCAGGGCTTGGTTTTGGGTCCCTTGTTGTTCATTATGTACATAAATGACTTAGACGACGGGATAAGTAGTGATGTTAGTAAGTTTGTGGACGACACTAAAATAGGACACTTAATTAGGCCAGGAGACGACGCAGAGTTTCTGCGGGATTATGTGAACCAATTGTTCACATGGTCGGTGAAATGGCAAATGAACTTCAATATCTCTAAGTGTAGCGTGTTAAACGTAGGGCTACACAACGCCGAAAATAGATACAGCTTAGGTAACACAATTTTAGAGAAAACTGAGTGGGAGAGAGACTTGGGAGTTCTGGTGAGTCCGGACCTTAAAACCAGGAAGCAATGCATTAGCGCAAGGAATAAAGCTAACAGAGTATTAGATTCATTGCTAGGATGGTAACAAATAGAAGTGAAGAGGTAATTATTAAACTGTATCTAGCGGTACAGTTTTGGTCTCCGTCCTACAGAATGGACATCAATTAACTAGAATCAGTACAGAGAAAAATGACCTAAATTATACATGGACTCTGAAATTTTCCTTACGAAGAGAGGCTTAAGCACCTTAACTTACACTCTCTGGAATAACGCTGAGTGCGGGGTGATCTAATAGAGGTGTTCAAGTGGATCAAAGGGTTTAACAAGGCTATGCAAACAAAGTCATTATATCAAAACAACAGGGTAGGCCTCTCAGTAATGGTTATTAACTGGACAAATTTAGATTTAAAAAGGAAATAGGCAAGAATTTGTTTATTAATAGGGTGGTCTACGGATGGAATAAACTTAGTAACCATGTAGTAAGCGTTGAAACTATCAATTGTTTTAAAAAGAAACGATTAGACAACTTTATGGATGTGGATGACAGGTGGTGATGGATACGGAGCTGCCTAGTGTAGGCCTTGAGGTCTCTTGCAGTCTCCTTCATTCTTATGTTCTTATGTATACATATATACATATATACATATATATATATATATATATAAATATATACATATATATATACAGTATATATATATATACATGCACACACACACACAAACACACACACACACACAACACACACACACACACACACACACACACACACACACACACATACACACACACACACACACACAACACACACACACACACACACACACACAAACACACTCACACATATATATATATATATATATATGTGTGTGTGTGTGTGTGTGTGTGTGTGTGTGTGTGTGTATACACACACACACACACATATATATATATATATATATATAAATATATAAATATATATATATATACATATATGTATATATATATATATATATATATATATATATATATATATACAACACTGAATGGATCCCAGTGAACCACAATTCACATTAACTCTAAGCCATCAACATCGAGAAGCTCGAGGAGACATACGTGCAGAAATTGAAACGTGCTAAAGCCAAGGACTCGAACCTGCGCTAGCACATGACAAGTGATAGATCTTGTCCTTTTAAAAGGACACGGCATTTTGATTAAGCAGCTGTCCTCGAATTCACCTTAACTTCCATACATGTATGGGTTAATTAAAACACATAAGCCTAGCAACCCTGTGAGACCCATTATATGTTCGCGAGAATCTGCTGGGTATAATTTATCCAAGTGGGATGTGTCCATTTTGAGCCCTCTAGTTTGGGACAATTTCCCTTAGCCACATGCACAACAAAGTAGATTTAGTTAACAATCTTAATAACCTTAAAATTGACCATGATTTTATTCTTATTAGCTATAATGTTACTTCTTTATTTACCTGTGTTCCGGTTAATGATTTATTGGTGTACCTGGAAGAAGAATTGGAGAAAATCGATTTACCACTGCTTACTGCCACCATTATTGATTTAGTTAAATTATGTGGTTTAGAATTCTATTTTATGTTTATTGACAAATATTATTTATAGAATTTTGCTATGGCAATGGGTCATCCGATTTCACCAATTCTAACCAATCTTTATATGGAGTTTTTTAAACTAAGTTGTAACACAATGTTCTTCCTCAAAATGTTACTTGGCATAGGTATACTGATGATATTTTGTGTATTTGGTCTATTTCTTTGTCACAGATTAACAACCTAGTCCCTTCTATCAGTTTCAGTATGGTAATAGAACAAAATAACAAATTACTTTTCTTTGACGTATTGATATACAGAAATGAAAGGTCTTTCAAATTTCATGTTTATAGGAAACCAAACCCACCAATGTTCTTTTCTATGTTGATTTTTATTCTTCTCATCATTGCAGGATAAAAGCATCTTTTTATCGTCAATGTACCTTCGAGCTTATCGCACTTCTATCCTGAGTTTTAGATGGTGAATTCTCAAGAGTATGTAACATACCTTCAAAATTAAAGTATCCCAATTATCTTATTATTAAGAAAATTGTAACCCATAGGTCACGGGGAGAAATCTACCTTACCCTCTAGATATATATACTTGTTTCTTTTCTGTACTTGTACCTTGAAAATGTCTGAATAAACGAAAGCGCTCGATCTACTTTCTGTTATTTTCCAAATTTTTTTTTGCACAATTAGAATCATGCGTTCAAGTGATTTCTTCTGCATATATATGTATATATATATATATATATATATACATATATATATATATATATATACATCATAAACGACAACAATTTATCGACATGATCCAAACAAAATAACACTCTGTATACATCCACACGAACATTTAACACCGAATAATATTACATACAATCAAACCGTGAAGGTCAATGCATTGAAATATCATGAAGAAGCACCCACCATGAATGAAACTCGTTCAAAGCGCAGACGAAGCCGCCTTCGAACGAAACCAGGCAACAATGGGACCAAAAAAAAAAAAAAATCATAACCCCCCCCCTTTTAAATTAAACACAATAGTGTTTACAATTAGGATAGTTCATTTCAGCCAACTAGACATTTTACAAAAAAGAGAATAAGTACTATTCAATAACTCGTAGGAACAATACAGGCTACCGAGGCTTTAAACAATCCAAACTTCATCTAAGATGTTTTATTACAACACGATAGAAATTAAACCTTAACACCACAGTATATAATCC
>NC_134819.1:4592968-4595468 GCF_046742065.1 Oratosquilla oratoria
AATGTAGATTGAGAGAAGCGAGGAAATGTCTTGGTGGATTGAAAAGTGTAATGAGAAATCGACATCTGGGAATATATGCTAAAAGGAGGTTACATAAAGGAGTGATTGTGCCAATAGCATTGTACGGGGCAGAATCATGGAACATGAGAGAGGAAGAGAGAAGGAGTTTCAATGTGTTTGAGATGAAATGTATGAGAAGTATGATAAGGGTTACTAGGCTAGATAGAGTGAGGAATGAGGAGGTGAGGAGAACAGGGGTGGAAAGGGAACTGGGAGATAGGGTTGATGAAAGAGTATCAGGATGGTTTGGACACAGGGAAAGAATGAGTGAAGAAAGATTAATAAAAGAAGTGTGGAAGGCAGAGGTGGAAGGATTGAATATGAGGTGGCGTCCTAGGATGAGATGGATGGATGGGGCGAAAGGGGGTTTACAAAAGAGAGGAATGTCTGTGGAGGAAGGACGGGAAAGGTCAGAAGAGAGGGGTGAATGGAGAGGGGTTGTGTATAGATGATGCTGTGATGCATGAGGGGGAGTGGGTGGGGGATGGGGGGTGAGTAAGTATGTATGAGAAACTGACGGAGCCCGAAGGGATTTCTCCCCGTCTTCTCCTTTTCTGCATGGTGGGACGTACAGGGGGGTCGCCGAATTGATGAAGCGGCCTTGCTTTGGATGTGCTGTGTCTTGCGACACTGCTTCTGACCCAGGGCAGTGGACAGGATTCGGGGATGACCCGTCATCCAGGAGGTGCTAAGTAAAAAAAAAAAAAAAAAAACGTATACACAATACACATATATGTATACACACAACGGCGAGCCACAAAACTGATTCCAAATATCAAAAATAAAATACGAAAATCGACTAAAACACATGAATCTGTTTTCCCTAAAAAACGCGTAGACTCAGAGATGACTTGATACAGGTCTTTAAGATTTTAAAGGGAATTGACAACATCAAAAGTGACAAAATTTTCACATTGAATGAGAATCAGACAAGAAACAATGGTCTCAAACTGTCCGGAAATAGATTAAATTTGGAAGTGGGTAGAAACAACTTTGCCAACCGTGTAGTTAATGAATGGAATAAACTTCCTACACAGGTAGTGAAATGTAGTTCAGTTCGAAGCTTTAAGAATCATTTAGATAAATACCTAAGTAAGATACTGTAATGATTATAATTTATCTTATATTATTTGTTTTTGTTTTGTTATCTTTTGTCTGTCTGATTTTCATTTATTATTAGTTATATGTCAATTTATTATAATTTACTATTTACCTGTTTGTTTATTATTTAACTATACCTATGCATCTATTTATGTATTTTATTTGTTATTTACTTTATTATAGTTTTTATTCATTATTTTATTATTAATATGATTTTTTTTTCGCATCCGACCTAGATATGGATCAAAAGGTCTCCTGTCGGTATGCTCCGCCTTTGTAATCCTTTGTAATATACGCATACATATATACGTCATATATATATATATATATATATATATATATATATATATATATATATATATACATACATACATCTTAACACGAAGAATGGGATTTTGGATGAGCATGAGATGATTGCACGTATGTACGTATGCATGCATGTATGTATATATTACATATGCATGTATATGTGTATGTACGTATGCATGTATTTTAGTAGAAAGTAAACGCTGTATTCGTCGTAGATGGTTTAATTCCTATCCCTATGGACAAAACGTCGGAATTAAACTCTTTCTATGACGAATCCAGCATTTACTTTTTACTAAACTATGGCACCTAGACTCCAGCTATTCTCGAACATCGTATGTATGCCTGTATGTTTGTATGTAAAAAATGAGATAACGAATGAACCACGGATGAATATCATGAATCAATGGATAGCAGGAGTGGATAATAGAAAGAAATTCTAGGCATGGTATTAGCCAGACGTAATTATGAATTAGGGGAGCGGAAAATAAGTTTCACGAAAATCGCAAAATTCGGGTCAGAAAGATTTAGGTGAAGGAGACGAGATATTCAGGTTCTGTAATTAAAGAGGTTATCACGCTGGGCTGTCTTTCCTCCCACATCCATTCGAATAACTAGAATATAACTTCTTTGGCAAAAATATAGATTTCTTTGAGAACATTTCAACAGTACGTGTAATATCTGTATAGATTTATAACCTTTTACTTCGTCATTCAGCTTTAATATTTATAGCGGAAAAATAAACTGATACTTAGAGATTTGAAAAATGAAATGAGCGAGCTTGTGCAAACCTTCACCTACGAACTGTGCTGTTTACAAACACCCGATGCATAAAAATGCAACCCTCACCATCTACCCTACTTTCTATTCACCTCTCTACCTATTCTCTACCAGCCTCTTACATTTATGATTTTTATTTCAGCTAAAGGCATGTACTTGATATTTCGTTAATGATAACCAGCGCTTCTGGCAGAAGTGTTAAGCTCAGAGAACTCTCAACGGTCGGAGTTAGTGGAGCCCGTGGAGGCCCAGC
>NC_134819.1:4620468-4635468 GCF_046742065.1 Oratosquilla oratoria
TTGTGTGTTTGTTTGTGTGTGAGTGTGTGTGTGTGTGTGTGTGTGTGTGTGTGTGTGTGTGTGTGTGTGTGTGTGTGTGTGTGTGTGTGTGTGTGTGTGTGTGTGTGTGTATCTGTATATGTGTACACGTGACCAAGCCTTCCACTAGACAGAGCGCTCTGCAATTGCCATTTATATAAGGTTTAATTTCTATTACAAATCGTGGGATAACGCTTTTCTTTCAACACAATCTGCTGAGCGCCTTCCACTAGACGGAGCACTCTGGAATCGCCATTTATATAAGGTTTAATTTCTATTACAAATGGTGGATAAATCTTTTCTTTTAACACAGTCTGCTGAGAGCATAGGTGCTTTTGACCCTTTTTCACAAAGGGAGGCACTCAGTCTTTTGTTATCTTTGTCTCTCTCTCACCCACATTTTTAATATACAGGACGCATCTGAGACACAGACACATTTACAGTATGTAAGATACATGCGTACCTAAGTCACACCTTCAATGCGCCGGACACAAGTGAGACTTAGGCACACTTACGGTATACAAGACACATGTAAGCCTCAGTGTTACCTCCGTTACCACAGTAGTAACTACTGTTTACTGTTCTCTTCTATAGCATTATATTTCGTTTTCATCTCTACTTTTTCTTCACTGTCTTTATGTAGATTAGTCACTCAAGTTCAATTACTTATTTTCATCTATAGGAAGTATGTAATGCTGTTTTACGAGTGTGAATTAAACGGAGGTAAAAGTTTCCTTCTTTTCTTCTCGAGTGATATTATACTTGGCTTGTCAATTTATACCAAGTTACTCCCCCTGGAATCCCCAATTTACTAAGCCACTTCGCACCGATGTCACGACTTCCCCAGTCCAATGATCTTTACTCTTATATCTAAGTGCCTCCCCTAAGGACGTGACTTTACTCTCGTGAACCAATAACATTTTCTCCTCCTCCACCCTTTCTCCGATCAGAAAGACCGTTACAAACGTCTTAAGCAATGCTGCTTACTCAAGCAATCACGATATCGATGCATGACTGACTTAGTTTACATATTCTTGGATCAACATAATACAACAATAAAATCTGGTTCCTAGCGGTTGTTTTTAAACTTTAGACGAGGAGTGAGATTATGCAACTCCTTCGCGGCTATTATCTACCAAACATCCAAGTCATAAAATTAAATCCTTGCAACCTACCCCTCTATCAACCTTACTTGTCTACCTTTATCTACCAGCCTCTTACACTCAGGAACGCTTAGAATAAACAAGACACAGCTGTTATACCTACCACATCTTCTCTATCTCTTTCTCTATCTCTTTCACTCTCTCTCTATCTCTCTCTCTCTCTCTCTCTCTCCGTCTCTCTCTCTCTTTCTGTCTCTCATCGTCCTCCTCTTCATGCACTTTCCGCAAAGCTTCACACAACATTTCCTGGCTGGGAGAGTCTGTGTATTATATCTTAGCCTTTATATTTTCTAGCGTTTCTGGGTCCTCTTCTTCGTCCGGGCAGTTGGATCCTTGTCATCTCACATGCCTTTTGTAAAATATCAACGTAAAGGAGAAGGAAGTGGGGGAAAGGGAGAGAGAGAAGGGGTAAGGGGGAAGAGGACGCGGTAAGGAAGGGAAAAGGGGAAGGGGGAATAGGGGAAGGGGAAAGAGGGGTAGGGAAAGAGGGAAAGATAGAAATGGGAAAGGGGAAAGGGGAAGGGGGAAGGGAAAGGTGGAAGGGGGAAGGAGAGAGGGGGAAAGGGAATGGGGAAATGGGGGAAGTGGAAAAGGGGTAAGGGACAAAGGGAAACGGGGAAGGGGGAGGAGGGAAGAGGAGGAAAGGGGATAAAGGGGAGGGGATATGGGGAACGGAAAAAAGGGGAACATTAAATGAGGTAAGGGTAGACGTCCTGGATCTGTGATTTTTTATATACGAGTTTTTCATCTTACCATTCCCTATTCCTTCGTTTCCTCACAATCTTGTCAACACGTGTCAACACACTCTTTACTTTCCATTTGTCTTTTTTAGATGTACAAACATATGTTCTTCGTTGTTCTTGATTGTATGTTTTCTGCGCCGTTTCTCTCTCTCTCTCTCTCTTTTTTTCTTTAGATTTCTGTACCTGTTCTCAGTAGCTATAATTTTTCCTTTTTTAGTACTAGTTCATTATGATTAGAGCTTACAGAAATGGGAATATGCAAACTATATACACACACATATATGTATATATATATATATATATGTATATATACATATATATATATATACAGTATATATATATATATACAGTATATGTATATGTATATATGTATATATATATATATATATATATATATATATATATATATGAGTGGAAGGGTGGTGAGGTAAACACCAGGAACCGTTGGAGTTTTATTGCTAACGTTTCGTCCTGAAAGGACTTCCTCAGAGTGTACACAAACAAATCATTGACAGCTTATATACTCCCAGCTTACCCCATTCCTCCCCGTTCGTCTTCGTTCCTTCTACACCTCTGTTCAGCATCACGAAGAACAAAGTTGGCCGTTACTCTCGCCAATTTGACAAATCCTTCAGGGTGGTTGCTACATGGATGTAAATTGATGTAGGCTGCCTCATTTACTTTTCTTCTCTGTTTCGTTAGACCATTATGTAGCACCATTGTTCTTTCCCAATCTGGTAGGTGGCCAAAGCTCTCAAGGTGGACCACTAACGAATTTGAAGTTCTGTAAGCTCTGACGTCGCTTTTGTGTTCATAGGTACGTTTTATTTTTATCCCTCTGCTGGTTTCTCCGAAATAACTAACGGGGACAACTTTTGCATGGTACTTTGTAAATCAAGCTGTTCTCTTCTGTTTCGACTTTACCATTTCTCTTCGTGATGCCGAACGAAGGTACATGAGGAGTAAAGACGAACGGGGAGGAATAGGGTATACTAGGAATATATAAGCTGTCAATGATTTGTTTGTGTACACTCTGAGAAAGTGCTTACAGGACGAAACGTTAGCAATAATACTCCAACGGTTCCTGATGTTTACCTCACCACCCTTCCACTCATTTTGTCTTACGCACTTCAATATATATATATATATATATATATATATATATATATATATATATATATATATATATGTATATATATATATATATATATATATATATATTCATGTGTGTGTGTGTGTGTGTGTGTGTGTGTGTGTGTGTGTGTGTGTGTGTGTGTGTGTGTGTGTGTGTGTGTGTGTGTGTGTGTGTGTGTGTGTGTGTGTGTGTGTGTGTGTGTGTGTGTGTGTGTGTGTGTGTGTGTGTGTGTGTGTGTGTGTGTGTGTGTGTGTGTGTGTGTGTGTGTGTGTGTGTGTGTGTGTGTGTGTGTGCGTGTATTCTTCTGGCGATACGGAATACCTTTGCTAAGAGAACTTTTGGATAATTAATCATTCATTCCGATGTACCTAGAATAGATAAAGGAATGAGTAGATAAATACATAAAGGGATAAATAAATAAGATAAATAAATGAATAAGCAGTTAAATATATATATCAATTACGAAATAGAAAAGGGAAATGGATAAATATATGTAAATATCTAAATGCGTATGTAAATGAATAAACTAAAGACTTGATAAATAATCAAACGATTAAATGGATAGTTAGATAACAAATGTATTAAAAAAATAGACAAACATGTAATCGAATAGATTAAATGAATCAAATAAATAATTCAATTAATCACTTTATAAATAAACAAAACAAAAATGAATAGATAACAAAATCTAAAGAAAAATTAGTAAACAAAGAAAACAAATAAACGAAACAAAACAAATAAGCACGCAAATAGATAAATCACAATAGAGAGTCTTAGAGGATCCCAAGATGAAACAAAGCAACCTGCCTTGTCCTTGAAGGCCAGCAACTAATGTGCTTCACCTGCTGTGTCCTGGTCAAGTTCACGACCACGCTCTCCACCTGGAGATGGCCTTGAGACAAAACAGGGAACCACGAGTTTAGCGTGACTGCTGCATATAAATCGTTTTAATAATGAGACGTTGGAAGCCAGCTTGAAATAAACCTGAAGAACTGGAGAAGTGTGTGTGTGTGAGTCTCTTTGTGTATGTGTGTGTGTGTGTGTGTGTGTGTGTGTGTGTGTGTGTGTGTGTGTGTGTGTGTGTGTGTGTGTGTGTGTGTGTGTGTGTGTGTGTGTGTGTGTGTGTGTGTGTGTGTGTGTGTGTGTGTGTGTGTGTGTGTGTGTGTGTGTGTGTGTGTGTGTGTGTGTGTGTGTGTGAGCATACGTGCATTTATATAAGTGCGCGTGTGTGCGCATGGGTGTATATATGTACGTGTGTGTGTGCGAACATATCATGTATGCAATTCTGAACGTGCGTTTGAACAGGTACTATTTATACATCCTTACATGTGTGTAAATGTAAGCATATAATGGAACCACTGCAGAAGCAGGTGCAAGACTTTCATCTCGAAGCAGAGGAAGTAATTGGTCAATTGAGTAATAGAAAAACTGCTTCAAAGGAAAAGGAACCTTGACCAAGATATAAATAAAAAAAGGAGAAAAGATAGAAGAAAAACCATTCTGCTTCATGTGAATAGACACAATTTTTTTCCCAAAGACCATAAGAAACAAAATTGTGAAATGAAAAAGGGAATACAGAGTACAAGAAGGAAAGGGAGCAAGTGTAAGAAGAACTGAAGAAGACTGTGAATAGTGTGTGGTTGTTTGTTTCTGTGTGTGTGTGTGTGTGTGTGTGTGTGTGTGTGTGTGTGTGTGTGTGTGTGTGTGTGTGTGTGTGTGTGTGTGTGTGTGTGTGTGTGTGTGTGTGTGTGTGTGTGTGTGTGTGTGTGTGTGTGTGTGTGTGTGTGTGTGTATGCGTGGGAGTGTTTGTATTAATGGTATGTATTATATATTCATGTACATACATATATAGATATATATATTTATATATATTTACATATATATATATATATATATATATGTACATATATATATATATATATACATATATATATATGCATATATGTATTATATATATATATTTATATATATTTATATATATATATGTATATAACACACACACACACACACACACACACACACACACACACACACACACACACACACACACACACACACACACACATATATATACATATATATATATATATGTAATACACACACAAACATATATACATACATATATGTATATATATATATATATATATATATATATATAATACAACACACATATATATATATATATATATATATATATATATATATATATGTATATATATATACATACATACAAGTATATATATATATGTATATATATTATATATATATACATATCTATAAAATACACATACATATACATACATACATACATATATATATATATATATTATATATGCATATGTATATATATATATTTATATATATATTATATATATATATATACATATATATGTATATATATATATATATGTATATATATATATATATATATATATATATATATATATACATATGGCATTGGGTTATCCATTATCTCTATTACTTCGCAACTTATACATGGAGTTCTTTCAGAGAGAATTATTGCCTAAGGTTCTTCCCATAATGTTGTGTGGAAGCGATATGTGAATGACATTTTGTGCATATGGCCGTTGGATCATAATTTAGATTCTTTCCTTAGTAAAGTTGATAATCTGGTTTCACCCATGAAATTCACCATTGAGACTGAAACAGACAATTAGTTATCATATTTAGACATTTTACTGCACAGACGCGAAAGATATTTTAAGTATAATGTTTTTAGAAAACATAATATTTTTCTGTCTTATGTTCATTAATACTGGGCTCACCATGAAAAAACTAGGCTTTCAGTTTTCAGTTGCATGTTTCTCAGAGCGTACAGAATCTGCAGTCCTGATTTTTTGATTGATGAGCTGAGCAAGATATATAGCATAGCATCAGACTTGAAATATACAATGTATTTGGAAAACAAATCCCACAATATGCCATCAAATCTTTCTATAACACCTCACAGTAGAGAAATCAATTTTATGAAAATAACCTCCGTTTCTTTCCTTTTATGGGAGCATGGTAAAACTACCTAAAACTCTTAAAGACTTTAATATAAATGTAGTACTTAAGAACAATAGTGATATTAAAAACACCCTAATAAAAAAATCCCCAGGTAATACTAAAGGATATGTGTACTCCATTCCTTGTCTGCAATAAGAAAAATTTTCACTGGTAAAATTATACAGAAAAGGATTATTCAACACAATAAACGTGAAAAGTGGGCAAATATTCAGTGAATGGAATAATACAAATAAAATAACTTCTTGTCATTCCTTTACTGAAAGGAACATTATTGAATCAAGTCACATAAAACACACTCTTGACCGAAACATTAATCTAAGTTTTGGTATGTACAGGCCTGACAATTTCATTTCAAAGTAAATTGTCAGATGGTGTTCCTCACGGCTGGTGTAACATTTTGTCCAACCTCAAAATATTGACTGAGTACCCTTTTTTATGTAATTCTCTCTGGTCCGTGTAATTCAACTTTCCATGTTCATTACAATGTCTTCATCTTTGCAGTATATATATGTCTCTGTATCTCCCATACTGTATTCCTTGAAGATATCTTAAATGGACGAAAACATTCAGACAAAGTTTCTCATTTACCACTTTTTTGGTTTTGCAAATTAATTTTCACGTGTTTCTTTTCTGTGAAATATATATATATTTATATATATATATATATATATATATATATATATATATATATATATATATATATATATATATATATATAATTCTATGGATATGAATATAGAGGTAAATGCAAACACCCGTTGCAAAAATTTGAACTGTAAAACCAGCATATTCTCGCATGTTGCTACGTGTATGCATTTATTTGCATAACAGTATGTGTAAATGCACGATTGCTACATTTGCGGAAACACGTATAGACTTCAGTTTGTTTGAACAGATGAAAAAAAAAAAAAAATCACGTCCCGAAAAGAAAAATCACATTTCTAAATTTGAAACAATCCTAGCTGATGTTCATTTGATTAATGTTCGGTCCCTTTTCCGCGTACCATTCTATGCGTTGTTGAAATTAATGGTTTCTACATGTGTAGTTTAATCACTGCATATGGAGTAACATTTTATTTGTTTGTTTACATTAACCAAACACAAACTGTTCTAGCTCCAATGGAATTTTTCCAGCCTAAAATGAATAAAATCATCTGACGCCTCTACATACAAAGTATACACATTCTTTTGTATACATGAACCAAATACATTCTAATAACATATAACGTGACACTGTTTTAGTTTCTCCAGAAGTATGATAAAGAATAAAATAAAAGATAAAAAAATAAAATAAAATAACATAAAATTAAATAAGGTAAACATAAAATACAATTCATAAGACAAGCACATCCATCAAGACATGACATAATAACATAACATAACATAACATAACATAACATAACATAACATAACATAACATAACATAACATAACATAACATAACATAACATAACATAACATAACATAACATAACATAACATAACAACATAACGTAACGTAACGTAACGTAACGTAACGCAACGTAACGTAACGTAACATAACAACATAACACAACACAACACAACACAACACAACACAACACAACACAACACAACACAACACAACACAACACAACACAACACAACACAACACAACACAACACAACACAACACAACATAACATAACATAGCATAACATATCATAACATAACATAATATAACATAACATAACATAACACACAATAATATAACATAACACACAATAATATAACATAACACACAATAATATAACATAAAAACATTACATAAAACCCTTTAAACAACACCACTATGCCTATCCGTATCAACTCTGAATAGCGACGGAAGTCATAATGAGGCAAAGACTTCTTATCTATTTACGCCAAAAGTCTTCTGCTGAATCTACGGTCTCTTCAGTAATTACACTTGATATTACCTCGACGATAACTGTGATTTCTGAGAAGCTGCAATCTCGATTGGGAAGTTTTTACATGTGTCTCTTCCTTGCGCTATCACTGTGTTAATGCAACTTAGTTTAGTGAGCTATTTCTCCTTTTATTACCCCGATATATATCTATATATATATATATATATATATATATATATATATATATTATATAATATATATTATAATATATATATATATGTATGTATGTATGTATGTATATATATATATATATATATATGTATATATATATATATGTATATATATATTCATATATATATATATATATATAAACATACACACGTATATACAATGACAAATTATATATAACTTACTACAAACTAGCTTCTCTGTCTATGAAGACACCCTTTAGTTAAAAGAGTATCAGTTAACTAACTAGAATTACTAAGCATAGGCTAAAAAGATATAAGTTTCGTCACTATGTTGCAGTGTCGAAAATAATACAGAGCTCAGTTGGGTGATAACGAGATTGTTTTAACTAACGCTAATAACAAACAATTCTATTCAGTCTAACATGAAAATTAAGCAAATTGCATCACCCTACGATATTATGACGTTGTTGGCAGGTGCAAGAGTGACCAGTCATCCATGAGGAGCTGAGATGGTGGAAAGGGTGGTGGACGGGAGTGAAATGGGGGGGGGGATAGGCACGTGCCTCTGACTTAGCTACCTTTTGAGGGAAAAACCTCTTGGTATATATATATAGATAAATAGAATTCCATTCTCTCTAACGCCATCTTTTATATTCTATTGCTTATTGTGTTCTATTTGTCTTTATTTAATTTATTTTGTATTATCTCACTCTATTTCTTATTTAATTTATTATTATATATCTAGAGAAACTAAAACAATGTCACGTTATATGTTAATGAATCAGCGGGGTATCCATACAAGACTAACTACACCTGACTACCCCTCTCTCTCCTCCTTCTATCCACCTTCTGAGTGAAATGTCCGATATCATGGGCGGTCAACGCGAACCTGCAAATGACGAGTCCTTCTCTATGGTTGCTGACCTTTCCCAGTGTTATGCATGTGGACTCGACCAGCTTTCTCATTTTTCTCTCTAGCCCGGTCCAGATAGGGCGTGCCTCTTCCCATTCTGGTAAATGCCCGTGCGTGTCCACATGCACTACCACAGAATTTGAAGTCCAGTGATGTCGTAGATCGTTCTTATGTTCTCTTAGTCTCTTTGTCAACGCCCGCGACGTCTCACCGTAGTATGTTGCAGGACATCCACTGCATGGTATTCCGTACACTATGCTATTTTCGTTGGTGTGCTGTTCTTGTTTGTTGATTAAGACGTCCTTTATTTTGCGCCCGGATTTGTGTGCTATTTGGTTGCCTGCTTTAGATAATGTTTTAGTCATGGCTTTTGCCTCCTTTGCGAAAGGTACTACTAGATACTTAATTGAAGCTTTGTCACTTTTTGGTCTTGCGTAAATTTCTACCCCTTTCTTTCTCAATTTGAAAAGTAGTCCCGCTGGATACATAAGTTTACAGAAGACATTAGATATGTAGGACATCTCCTCTTCTATATATTCTTTGTTGTATATCCTCAATACTCTCAGATAGAAACTAATTACCACTCTTGTTTTTGTGCGTGTGCTGTGATGGGATAAGTAGTGTATGAAGTCATCTTTGTTCGTGGGTTTTCTGTATACTGAAAACTTTACATCCGTTTCGCCCCGATGGATAACAGTGTCTAATCTGTTGTCTTTCTCAATCTCCACCGTGAACTGGATGTCTTTGTTCATTTTGTTAAGCCTGCAGAGTTTATTGTTCATATCTGTTCCCTCGGGTATCACCACCAACACGTCGTCTACGTATCGGAACCAATGTGAGCCTCTTCCTATTATGCGAATAAATTCCTCCTCCTCTAGTGTTTCCATAAAAAGAGAAGCCATGACAGCTGGTATTCCAATGAGACCCATCACCTCAGGGATAGGCAGTGCCCCGCATCGCCTAGCTAAACAACACGCAAAGCCCCTTTCTGCACTACTAGGAACACTCACATTGCTTCCGATGCGGAGACGACGTGTTGGTGGTGGTGAGAAGAGCGTAGAGGAAAGGGAGACTTTTTGAGTAAATATAAATGAGTGCATAGAGGAATTAGAAAGAAATGTCAATGTAGTTGTATTGGGAGACCTTAATGCTAGGGTAGGAAAAGAACAAATAGACGGAATGATTGGGAAGTATGGAGTTCCAGGTAAAAGTCGTACTGGAGAATTGATGGTAGAGATGTGTCTTGAAAGAGAGTTGATGATAGCAAATAAAGTGTTTAGGACGAAAGTCAAGCATAAGTACAGATGGGATAGGATGGTGGATGGAAGGGTGGCAGATAGAGCGTTAATGGACTATATAGTGGTGACCAGGGGTATGGTAGGAAGAGTTAAGGATGTACATGTTCTAAGGGGGAATATCAGATCATTATCTAGTGGAAGGTAAATTGAGAGTAGAAAATAGGTGGAGAAAGAGGAAAAGGGCAGAAGGTAGGGAGGTACTTCGAGTGAACTACTTAAATGAGAAAGAAAAGGAGAATGAGTAAAAGAAGAAGCCGAGAGAGGAGTGGGAGGGAGCAAAGGATAGAGTAAAACTAGGAGTGGAGGAGGAATGGGGATGGCTCAAAAAGGGAGTTATAAGGTGTGCAAAGATGGTGTGTGGAACAAGGAGGTCGGAAGGAAATAGAAGGAAGGGTAGTAGGTGGTGGGATTAGGAAGCAAAGAAAGGTGTAGAAGAGAAGAAACAGGCATTTATAGATTGGCTACGAATTAGGACGAGGGAATTGTATTAGAGGTACAAAGTAAAGAGAGGGGAAGTTAAGCATAAGATAAAGAAAGCAAAGAGGAGAGCAGATGTGAAATGAGGTAAGAGTATGACAAAAAAAATTGCAAATAATAAAAAGATGTTTTGGAAAGAAATTAAAAGAGGAAGAGAAGGAGAATCAAGTAGAGAAGAAAAGGTAAAAGGTGCAGATGGAAAGATGATAATGGAAGAGAAGGCGGTGAGAGGAAGGTGAGCAGCTGCTAAATGTGAAAGAGGATAAGGAGGGAAAGGTAATTGCAGTGGAAAGCTCTAAGAAAATGAGAGTGATGACTGATGAGTGAGGAAAATGGAGGAGAAATAGGGAAGGATGAAGTGAAACATCTATTAAGATGATGAAAGCAGGTAAGGTACCTGGGTTGGATGGATGCCATGCAGAATAACTGAAGGAAGGAGGTACAGTTATGGTGGACTGGCTGGTGAGGATATTCAATGTTTGTTTAATAGAAGGTAGAGTGCCGGAGGGCTGGAGGAGTGCCTGTATAGTTCCGCTTTACAAGGGAAAGGGGGACAAGTGTGAGTGTAGTAGTTTTAGAGGAATCAGCTTGTTGAGTGTAGTTGGGAAGGCTTATGGGAGGGTCTTGATTGAGAGGATTAGGAGAGGAACAGAGGAAGTAATTGGTGAGGAACAGTGTGGGTTTAGGACAGGTAGGGGTTGTGTAGATCAGATTTTTGTGGTAAGACAGATATGTGAGAAAGCTATAGGAAGAGGTAAGGATGTTTTTTGGGCTTTTATGGATCTGGAAAAGGCTTATGACAGGGTAGACAAGAAGCCACTGTGGGAGGTACTGCAGATATATGGGATAGGAGGAAAGCTGTTAAGAGCAGTAAAGAGTTTTACGAGGGTAGTAGAGCTTATGTTAGGATTAGAAATGGAGAGAGTAAATGGTTTGAGGTAAAGGTGGGATGTGGTATGTCGCCCTGACTGTTCAAACTATACATGGATGGGGTGGTGCGAGAGGTAAATGCTAGAGTAATGGGTCAGGGGTTGGATATATTTAAAGAAAATAGAGAAAAGTGGGAAATAAGCCAGTTGTTGCTTGCTGACGACACTACGCTTGTTGCAGGATCAGAGGGGGGATTGAGGAAGTTAGTGACAGAGTTTGAGAAGGTGTGTGAAAGAAGGAAGCTGAAGATAAATGTGGGCAAATATAAGGTGATGAGATGTACAAAGGGAGAGAGTGGCCGCAGGCTGGAAATGAGCATTAAGGGTGAGAGACTGGAGGAAGTGAATAGTTTTAGATACTTGGGTGTGAATGTGGCAGGAAAGGGAGGAGTGGGGGTGGAGGTAGATTGTAGATTGAGCTAACCGAGTAAATACCTTGGTGAAATATAAAGTGTAGTGAGGAATAGACATTTGGGAATGAATGCTAAGAGGAGGTTATATGTCGTTATAAAATGGAGCGCCATTCTAATGATTTTCGTACTTTCCTCCAGAGTTTGAAATATGAAGAGAAAAGGATACTTAGAAATTTAGAGAAATGTTCTCTGAAAATCATTGATGCCACATGTGCTTTAGCATTCAAGAGTAATTATTTACGAGAAATACTTTGCCCAATAGGTTTATTATTTAGTGGTAGGGCATGGACATCCTGGACAGATTAGAGAAACTATTTCGTCGCAGAGAAAAGGAAAACAATAATAAATTACAACACTTGGGGGAAGAGAAACAACATATATGGCATGATTTTCCTTTCATAACATCCAGAGAAATCCAGCAACACACGAACGACTTCCTTCCCGCCGTCATTTACGAGCCTGTGGAGAAGCGGGAACATATCTTAGATGACCCTTCCAAGTTCGAGAGACTGACGAGAGATCCCACAGAAGCCGTGAAGAAGCGTGTTAGCAGCATGGTCACGAGGGCGAATAACCGGCAGCAGGTAAGTAAGATTCCTCAAAATATTTGGAGATTAGAAGCCTGGTTACTGCTGTGGGACCGTTAAGACCCATAAACCTGACAATCCCCTTAGGTCCATATCACAGATGACCTTACCAAATTATAGTTTAGCTAAGACAATGAAATTTTAACCCCTTACATTCCTCCCGGGCACTTCCTAAAATCTGCCGTCGAGTTTATTGATACCCTGAAGATGTTGCCTTTCTAGATGTGTCCAGCCTCTTTACCCGTGTTCCCGTAAAGGAAATAATTGGTATCATCCAGGATACATTCTATATATCTAGCCAGGACCCCCTCCCAATCCCTGAAACTTTATTAAAAGAAATGTTAAATGCTTGTACAATGGAGGCCCCTTTCCTTACTCATAAAGGAGAACTCTTCCGCCAGGTTGATGGTGTTGCTATGGGATCGCCTCTTGTTGTCCCTTTCGCCAATATGTACATGGCTGCTGTTGAATCAAGGACCTTCAATAGTCACCGGAAGCCGAAAATTTACGCTAGACATATCGATGATATTTCTATCACCACCAAAGAAAGTGACGATGCTGAGAAGCTATCTGACGCCCTTCAAGCTAATTTGGTCCTCAATTTAACTATTGAAAGTAGCAGCAATAAGACCCTCCTCTTCCTTGATGTCCTTATTGAGGAGCATTCGAATCATTACGCGATATCTGTCTACACTAAAGCCACCAACGTGGGACGCTGCCTAAATGCAAGGGGAGAATTCCCAGACTCAGACAAGAGGTCTGTCGTTGGAGCAAACGTTAGGAGATCCTTTTCCCACTGCAACGTGTGAGGCAGATGTTAACCAATAATGGTTTCTCTGGTGATCTCATTGAGGGTGTCATAAGGAAGAATATGGAAGAATTTCACACACTAACCCAGACCACTGAGGATAGCAAGAAATATATTACTCTATATCATAAAATAGATTATGAAACGCCCTACAGACAGGAAGCAGACACTCTCCGAAGGATTATCACCTATAGAGTTTCACCAAAGGAACCCTACGAGAGGGTTCTGCTGAGGGTCTTCAGCCGTCCCAATCTGGTAGCCTCCTTGATTATGAAGAGTAACACCACCCCTAGGGGACCCAAGGAATCGAAAGCCTTCGTAGTCTACAAATTTAAATGCCCTGAAGAGGCATGTGAGCCCCTCGACATGAGCTACGTCGGCCACACGGTAACTACCTTAAGAAGGCGACTGCTAGCACACCGAAATAACGGAACAACTCACCAACATTACATCGACGTAGACACATCGGGAGAAGGGATAGGAGAGGTCTTGCTGCAGGCAGACGACAACACCCGGGCCTTGCATCCCGTGTGTTACCTTACTGCCAAACTGCTACCCTACCAGCGATCATATTCTATGGTGGAGAAGGAGGCCTTAGCCCTGGTCTCTACATTCAAACATTTCAAGTAATATTTGGCGTATCCCGGTCATGTAACGCTCGTCTACTCCGACCACAACCCTCTTACCTTCGTCGAGAGAGCCCGTCTCTCCCATCAACGAGTCCTCCGGTGGGTCCTTGTCCTTCAAACCCTCAATTTTCGCATGGTCCACATCAAAGGAGAAGACAACATAATTGCTGACACCCTGTCTAGGGGAGCGACCAGCCTCATAGACGATTCACGGTGACCAAAGACTCTCTAGTCCAGCTGCCCCCCGTTACGCTGGACTTCCGGAGGTGGGTGTTATAGCCAACCGTGAATCGAATGAGACTTTCAAATCTCCTGCCTGCTACTAACGAAGTTTTGAATTCGTCTCATTACCCCCAACGTATAACCAACGCTGGTACTCGAAACTTGACCATGAAACAATTAACCACACACCCCTCGACTATTTAAGGGGGCCGGCCCTCAGCCGACCCTCTCTCTTACCCACTATCCACCCTGAAGACTTCACCTACCTGGTCTCACCTCCTTGTCGGTGTGATTCGGTGCCACACATGTTTGCAATTATTAGTATAAACCTTTGTCTTGGAGTTGTGTAGTGTTATTAGTTATTTGTGTTAAAATTATATATTTTTGTTAAGGGGGACTGAACACCTTGAATCATGAAATTTTCACACAAAAAAATCGAATTTTAGACATGGGCATACTTGAATAATATAAATATCCTAAAAGCAGAATATGAACAACTTTTTCCTCCCAGGCGTAATGGAGGGAGTTTAAAGGGCCCGGGAGGCGTATCAATTTAAATGGCTCAATCAAGAATAGGCCCTA
>NC_134819.1:4642968-4650468 GCF_046742065.1 Oratosquilla oratoria
TAGGGTTCATATCTTTGATTAATATTTGTTATGATGGTCGTATTTTTCACAATTTTTTCTCTTGTAAGGGTTGTTTGATGATCCTATCTTAAATGGTTTTTGTGGGTTCCAGATGTGAAATGGTAAATTATGCGTCTGCTTAGCTTAGTCGTAGTCATGCCGGTGTAGGTAGAGGGTAGGGCTTCATAGTTCCCTAGCGTGGAAGTAAATCTATATACAACATATGACTGTTGGATTGGTTCTTTTTTAACGTTAGGGCACTTACATAATAGTAAATGGCTAATTTTTTACCTTTGTTATAAATTATTATGTTTAATATTTTTTCTGGGTTTGTTGGTTTTACGTTTCTCTTTATAATTTGTTTCAGTATTCTCTCTTCTTCTTTGTATGTTGAAGAGAAGTATGCCCTATAGTATATTTTAATTTGATCCTTTTTCTCAGTTTTTTCTTTCGTTGCTTTGTGCCAATGGTCGATTTTTTTCTTACTGACTTCATCTATGTTTTGTGTGGTAAACCCATTGTTTAATAGTACTAGTATAGGCTTTTTTCTGTATTAACTTGTTCCCATGTGCTGCAATGGGTGAGTGCTCTTCATATGTATGCGCTAATGGTAGTCTTTGTATCTTTGTGTGCGTTCGCTTTTTCGTATAAACAGTGTCCGGTGTTTGTGGATTGTAAGTTACACTAGTCGTGGAATGATTTTGTTTTTGTTTAACGAGTATATCTAAAATTGGCATGGATTCTTCTGTGATGTTTTCAACTGTAAATGTTAACCCAGAGGTGTTCTTAGAGGCAATTTTTCAGTACTTCAATATCTTCACTACACGTAGTTTCTATGAAGATGTCATCAATGTAGCGGCAGTATGTTTTAAGTTTTTCGTTTTTATTAAACACTTCTTCCTCAATGCAGCCCATATAAAAGTTTGCAAATAGAACTCCAAGCGGAGAACCCATAGCAACTCCATCAACTTGTTGGTATTTTTCTCCGTGTTGGCAGGTAAAGGGTACCTCTTTTGTGCAACACATTAGTATACCATGGAGTGTGGATTCTGGGATGGCTATGTCGGGAGTACTGTCGTTATGGTAAACACGGTCAATTATGTAGTTAAAAGTGCGATCAATTGGAATGTGTGTGAATAGCTTTTCTACGTCCAACGAAGCTATGATACATTTACAGTTGAAAACAGCATAGAAGGATCAATGCCATATTTAGATATACTTGTTAAACAAAAACAAGATCATTCCACAACTAGTGTACACGTAAAATCCACAAACCCCGGACACTGTTTATACGGAAAAGGGTCTTATCTCTTAAGCTAGTCTACCCCTTGATTGGGCGTAAGTATTTTATTTGACCTCCGTTTACATTGGTTAACTTTTTTTTTTTTTTTTTTGAGTTGATGACAGAGTTCTGATGTTGTTTCATCATATCTAGGAATGCTCTATCAATAGTCTCTTTTAGAGTTGGGTTGATATTATTTGCCCATTTGTGCAATATACATAAAGACCATGGTAGGTTTATTTCATATATACACATATGTGCACGCATGCGCACACACACACACACACACACACACACACACACACACACACACACACACACACAGATATGCAAAATCATGGGATTTCATTAAATTATTCATAATTTCTCCTTCCAACATGAGTAAAAACTAGCGAGATTTATTTGATCTTTTCTCAATTCACAGGTAGAAAAAAAACTACGACATTATCTTTTATACTGTTATTACTTCTTGTGTTGTTATGAACTAACTTTTTACAAAAATATAAATTTAGTGACTATTTTTTTCAATTTGGATGCACGTCTTCTTACGTGGTATGTGTGAATATGCTTGTGTGTCAGCGTGCGTGCGTGCGTGCGTGTGTGTGTCTGTGTATATGTGTGTGTATGTGTGTGTATGTGTGCGTACGTGTGTGTGTGTGTGTGTGTGTGTGTGTGTGTGTGTGTGTGTGTGTGTGTGTGTGTGTGTGTGTGTGTGTGTGTGTGTGTGTGTGTGTGTGTGTGTGTGTGTGTGTGTGTGTGTGTGTGTGTGTGTGTGTGTGTGTGTGTGTGTGTGTGTGTGTGTGTGTGTGTGTGTGTGTGTGTGTGTGTGCACGTGTGTGCACGTGTGTGAATTTGTGTGTGTGACCTCTCGCATTTATGTGTACACGTACGTGTACATATGCAACCATGTGCGTGTCCATTTATACGTTTACATGATCACATGTACTTATGTGTACATACCTACTTGTGCCTTTGCATGCAAGAAGGTCATATCCATTCATAATTAGGAGGGAATGCATTGTTCTCAAAATAGTCATGCAATACCATGCACAGCTCAATCACCATGAGAAATCATGTAGACCATGCTACCGTTAACAGATGAGAATGGTATTCAAATGATGGATGATAAGGTCGATAATGAGACCTTTCAATAAGGAACCTTCTCCTTAGCTGATTGGAATGGACTGTCACCCCACACGCACACACAGAGCTGTCACGACTAACGACATTATATAAAAAAAAAAAAACAATCATAATAAAATTACAAATAGCTCTAGAATTGTATGAACTTAATTATATGTTCTTTTGTTCTTTATGCTTGAGAGAAGTATCATAACTTTTATTTTTTATCGTATTTTTTTAAGGATGTAAATGAAAATACGTAGGTCATGTGTCTCACCTAGATAAGAAAATACATATTATATTTTTCCCAACTTTTATATATGTTTTCAGCTTATATTGACAAAAATCCTTCTATATTTTTGTCATTTTCAATGTCGGTCGGCTAATTGGAAATGACATGACTTCAGTGATGTCATGATCAAATCATAAAGATGTGAATATGGCAAATGTTAGTCACTGGGTTCAAGCGAATTGAACGAATTTTGAAATATAAATGCCTCACTTGACGCAGATGAAGTCACTTGTTTTATTCAAGTTTGCGGCTGAATTTATTTCTGAATTAAGGCAGTCATCGGAATATTTAGAATCGCATATCAACCTTGGAAATTTCTCATGATGTATCACGAGAAAAGAGAATTAACACAAACTAACTCACCATCCCCTTCCCAAGCAGTGGGAAGAAAGAAATCTCTATTAGAACAAAGCCTCAGTTGCAAGACGCCGTTTTTAGCTTTTTTTATGCCGACGTTGGGTTGTCTCCCCACCTGGTCAGGACTACCCCAAATCTAATCAAAGTTACGCTGGTGGCGTAGCCGCAAGCGTGCTGGTCTCCTATAGGTATCTACAGAAATCATAGGTAACGATACCTTACTTCAACCATTAGAAAAATATGTCGAGAAACCAGCTATAGATTTCCTCTAAACTATTCGGTAAAAATCTGACGTATTTTTTTTTCTTTTTCTTCTGAGTAATGGCGTCGTCATACGTCCCTATTCTAGCTTCCTGTAGATGATCTATTCTAAGTGATAAGCCCTAACAAAAACTAGATGATTAACATTCATCTAGACTTGGGAAAAGCGTGCTATTACTTATATTTGTTCTTGGTAAGTAGACTTAAAGAGACACAATGGTAATATATGCAGAAATTTAACAAAGGAAGGGTGACAGAAAATAATTTTGAATTACACTTTAGAGCATATTTATTCCACTTCATATTTATCTACCTGTGCTTTCAGTTAGTCAGAAGAGGAAAACGAGATAGAAAACACATACACAAATACAAAAGCGCACACAAACACACACACACACACACACACACACACACACACACACACACACACACACACACACACACACACACACACACACACACACACACACACACACACACACACACACACACACATACACACACGGCTCGGTGGCGGATTGGTAAAGCACTGGCCTCACAAGCCAGAGAACCGGGGTTCGATTCCCCGGCCGGGCGGAGATAAGTTGGGTTTGTCTTCTTTCACGTGTAACCCCTGTTCACCTAGTAGTGAGTAGGTACGGGACGTTAGTCAAGGAGTTGTGACCTTGCTGTCCCGGTGTGTGGTGTGTGAGTGGTCTCAGACCTACCCAGAGATCGGCAAATAATTAGCTCTGAGCTCACTGCCGTAGGGTGGTGTCTGGCTGTCTCGACAGAGACTGCAGCAGATCCGAGGTGAACACACACACACACACACACACACACACACACACACACACACACACACACACACACACACACACACACACACACACACACACACACACACACACACACACACACACACACACACACACACACACACACACACACACACACACACACACACACACACACACACACATACACACACACACGGTGGTGCGGTTGGTAGAGACCCAGACTGTGAGCCGTTTGGTTAAGAATTTTTGCCCTCCTGACCCCGCTCCCACCCTACTTCTCTTCTGACCTCACACCTCCACCAACACATCCCCTTACCTCTGACTCCACCCTGCGCGACGGATTGTCCTGCTTCTAGCTCTGCGTGTTCCCCTTCTACTAACATCTGAATTGTACTTATGTCTCTGCAAATTCTTGTAACCTGTACTTTCCTGAAGAGGGCTATAGCTATTAGCCGAAATATAGAAGTCATACTTTCTTCTAAGTTTCCTTTTATTCCGACTGTGGGTTCTTCGTGATTATTATTTACAAATGTACCACTGAATTTTGTCTATGTATATATATATTATATATATACATATATATATATATGTATATATATATATATATATACATATATATATATATTTTAACCGACTATTGAGCGCAAGACAAATGAGCTCCGACAACTAGGCGCCGGCTTTTGAGCGCAAGACAATTGAGCCCAGTAATATATGAGCACCGACATTTGAGCTCCATAATTTGAAAAGAGTTATAATCTATACGGAACATAATATGTAAGGAAATTAAGAGATTCAGACATTAAACACAAAATATATAGACATACATACTTAAATACATATATACATATACATATATATATATATATATATACATATATATATACATGTATATATATATATATATATATATATATATATATATATATATATATATACAGTATATGCAGTGGAACCTGTGGAATAGTTTGTACCTTTACTACAATTTCATGTGTCAGCCTGGCTTGTGGTTCCAACAACAGCAGGGAAGCAAAAGGTGTAAAAAGCAAATCAATTAAAAATGCTTCTTTTAGTTCCCGGCCTACGTTAGACGTACGTGAACGTTTTATTAAACAGCATAAGGTGGGAATTCCCAATCACCTTTTTATTCGATGTTGAGTATGAGGAGTAGATTATCAATTGTGAATCATGATGAAAAGTAAATAATTATAAATAATCAGTTTGATTTATTTCAGTTCATAGAACGCATGAAATGAAGAAGGTAAAATCGTCTAAAGGAAAAGAAAATATATTACACAAAGGGTACTGTTACAGACTCGACAGAGTGCTTAAGAGTGTCAAAGAGTCATGACGTTGGGTAAATGGGAAGTGCAAAGGAAGGATACATGTTTTTGGAGATGAGTCCACATCTGCCAGGAATCACGATCACGTACCAGATCCTGCAAAGTCAGCGGCTAGCTTATCAATGATGCAGTTGCATGAAATGATCCACCAACGCGAATCATTCAGGAGACCCAAATTATTTTGCATTCTGAAGTAGTTGCTGTTCTTCCTAAGTATCATTCCCTTCAGCGGACAGTACAATGACAACGAAAGTGCAAGGGATTGCCTGTCCCTGCTCCAAGTAACACAGGGGAAATAGATATACCTCAAGAACTTGTTTACACATATGGTGGCGAAATTTTTCTTGCATATGACTCCGGTAGTGATGACCCGGATTGTTATTTTATACTTGCTACTCCTGGTAATTTGAGATTGGTGAAGGAGAATAAGCACTGGATGGGAGATGGGACTTTCAAAATAACTCCCCAGTTATTTTATCAGATATATGTGATTTATATCCTACATGAAGGAAGCGTCCTTCCAATGGTATATATTCTTCTCCAGAGAAAATCAGAGGAAGCATATAGCCGTGATCTGATAAAACTACTTTGCATGGATAATGAGATTGCTCCATTTTCCATTTTGTGTGACTATGAGAAAACATTTCATAAAGTTTTTCTTTCCGTCTTCAGAAATGCTGAAGTACTTGGGTGTTTTTTTCCATTTATCTCAAGACATTTGGAGAAAAATTTAGGATTTAGGTTTGACCGATTTATACTGTAGCAAGGAAGAAATACGGCAATACATAAAAATGCTATTGGCATTGACATTCGTTCCTCCCAATGACATAATAAATGTATTTGAATCTTTACATGATGTAATTCCTGACAAGCTAGATGAGTTGGTTTTTTACTTTTAAGACACTTGGATAGGAGGACCTTGTCTGGAGTGTCTATGAACGTGTTGTCAGCGAACATCAGCGTACAAATGATTCGTTAGAAGGGTGGCATCGGGCAATGCAGATGTCAATAGGGCATATGAACCCTACAATATATAAATTCATAGATATTTTAAGATTTGAACAAAATCATACATCAAATAAAGGGATCAGAATAGATACTGGGCAGCATGAAGATGTAAAGGAAAGTGAATATGTAAGAGTTGATAAGGCTATATAATTTTTTTTCAGCGAATATTCTTCAAGAGATCAACTTGAATATCTTCGTTCACTATTTTTTATTATTGGCCTGCAGAGGTAGAAATTTCGTTTTATAAACTGTATTTACGTATTTTATGGTATTTACATATATTTTATGGTATTTTACATTATGATATTTATTGGTTTTCTAAAATTTTGTAGGTATTTTATGGTAATTCCAATATGAATAAAAATTTAAGCTTTCACATATGTGTTTTCACATGATTTTGTTTAAATATAGTTTGATTTACATCTCATAACTGTATTTTGAAATTATGGCGCTTAAATATGACTGCTCTCAATTGTCTTGCGGTCAAAACTCGGCGTTCAATTGTCGGCGCTCATTTGTCTTGCGTTCAAAAGTCGGCTTAAGATATATGTGTATATATATATATATATATATATATATATATATACATATATAAATATATATGTATATATATTTATGTACACATATATACATATATATACATATAAATATATATATATGTATACATATATACATATATACATATATATATATATATATATATATATATATATATATATATATATATTAAGGTGATGCAACGAAGGGATTTTTTTTCTTTCTTTCTTTAGGAGACATCCTCCCATAGTATTCATATTCTAAAGAAAGCATTGTTTGTAAAAATTTAGATAAAAAAAGAGGTTGCTACTAAGCTTTAAAAAGTAAGTATATCTCAATTTGCGCTCAAAGGTATTATTTTGTTAATATTTTTGCTGGAGTTGCTTAGATACGCAATTCTATACTAATAATGGGCTCATTATGTAATAAATCATAGGCACACTGATTCCTGTACTACCCCTTAGGGACAGCATATAGCGCGTTAACTTTTTTTTTAATAGAAGTTTCCCTAGTAGGTATATA
>NC_134819.1:4655468-4662968 GCF_046742065.1 Oratosquilla oratoria
TTTTCAAAGCATACCTGAAAAACTAGTCAGGAATAAACTCAAGACTAAGACTCCTGTGTTTCCTATTCCGCTTACATCAACCTGTCAGAATGTCTCAATATATATATATATATATATATATATATATATATATATATATATATATATATATATATAAAGATATAGATATATATATATGCTCGAGTTACAAATACAGGAATTTCATTCTCAACCCACCACCGGCATGATTGGCCATTATAACTATGTAATGTTTGTAAGGAATTAATATGGAAAAGTTAATTTGCTTGATAAGATGAAAATATATGTACTGCGAATCATTCAATGTGTGTTGTAATACTATCCCACTTGCGTACATACTACCAATGGCTAATCCTGGCGAAGGTGGGTTGAGTATAAAATTCCTGTATATATTTATATATATATTATATATATATATATATATATATATATATATATATATATATATATCTATATATATATATACATATATATGTAACTCGAGCATACATATATAAGAAATTGTACTCAACTTATATCCCTCTTGATAGCGCGATTGGTTAAGTCACTCTATTTTGTTACGTATCGGCATCGTTTGAGTCCTCATCCCGACAGTGTATCAGTTTCCAAATATAATTCTATCTAGCACCTAGTAGTCTCGATCGTGTTTGCAAGGAATTAAAATAGAAAAAGTTAATATGGTTGATAAGAAGAAAATCTATGTATTGGGGACCATTCAGTGTGTTTTGAATATATATATATATATATATATATATATATATATATATATGTATGTATGTATAAATATATATATGTATATATATATGTATATATACATATATGTATATATATATATATATGTATATATATATAAATATATATATACATATATATATATGTATATATGTATATGTATATATATATATGTATATATGTATGCTTGTAACCACGAGGAAAATAAAGATCGGAATACTGAACGTTTTCGTCTATTAAGACATTTTCAAAGTACATAGTGTCACAACAAAGAATAACTTAAATATAATAATATAGAAAACAGGAGAGGTCACACAACGTAAATACGAAAGGAATATCATACAAAGAAACGAAAATATAAAAACAATAAATAAAATGGGTGACAATTGAAACAGGTGAAAAAATGTCACACAACATAAACCATAAGGATGACCAATGACAAGGTGAAAAAAGAACATTCAACATAAAAGATAATAACAAGAAATAAGAAGGGTGACAATTGACACATGTGATTCAACATAAAGATTGACTTACAAAGAAACAAATTATATACATATGCATACATACATATAAATATATAATGGAAAATAATAACAAGAAAAAATAAATAAAAATGGATGACAGATGACACAGGTGAAAAAAGGTCACACAAGATGGCTAAGGCGGAGCTTTGGGACATTGTCCTACAATTTGGTTAATCACAAAATTATCTAATTTAAAAAGACCAGTGCTTAAATTAAGATTTTCATTAAAAGTTTTTTTAATGATACACGATTCAATTATATTTCTTATCAAATAAGAATTACTTGAAACAATTTCTTGGGAATTGTCCCAATCAATACAGTGATTATAGTCTCTAATGTGAGCAAAAATCCCACTTGAAGATTGGCCAGTACGGACACTATACTTATGCTGGTTCAATCTAAGTTTTAATTCTTTGCCAGTCTGGCCAATGTAACACGAATTACAATTCTTGCACGGGATAGAGTAGACGCACCCCGCCGAATTATCCGGTGAATTCTTGATAAGAAGTTCTTTGATAGTATGGTTCTTAAACACAACATTAACATTAAACATCTTAAGGAAACGAGGGAGTTTTACCAAATTAGGATGAAAGGGAAGAACCAAAAGATTCTTTTTATTAAAGACCTACACGTAACTAGAGCTGATAAGAGTAACTGTTTCGTTATTATGAATAATGTTGATTATTTAAACAAAATGGAACTTTTGTTAAAGGATGAAGTTACTTATTCAAAACTTGTCAAGAATCCTTTGGAGTCAATTAACGCAGGATTTAATAAGAAACTCAAAATTTATTTGAAAGGGCATGATCAACTTATCAAACAATTAACTGTTTTTTCTCCTTCCATGCCTTATTTGTACGGCTTAGTTAAAACCCATAAGCCTGATAATCCAATGAGACCCATTATCAGTTCTACTGGTTGTGTTTCATATAAATTATCCAAATGGCTTGTTTCTGTCTTGAGCCCACTCGTGGGGACCATTTCCACTTCCCACATTAGGAACAATGTAGATTTAATTAGTAAATTGAACGATCTTAATATGTCTGTTGATTTTAATTTAGTTAGCTTTGATATTAATTCGTTATTTACCTGTGTTCCCGTTTTTGACCTTCTTTCCTTCCTAGAAGAAGAACTTTTACTTCATTCTTTGCCTCTTCCAGTCGATGTCATTATTAATCTCATTAAACTCTGTGTGGTTGATTCCAAATTCGTTTTTGATGGAAAGTTCTATGTACAAAGATTTGGGATGGCTATGGGGAATCCCTTGTCTCCTCTGTTGAGTAATTTGTACATGGAATTTTTTGAAAGGGAGTTGTTGTCTCGTATTCTTCCACGTAATGTTATTTGGTACAGGTATGTCGATGACATACTATGCATTTGGCCACTTGCTCACAACTTGGATAATTTTTTAGTTAGTTTAAACTATATAGTACATTATATAAAATTTAAAATTGAGATAGAACAAGAGAACAAATTACCCTTTCTAGATGTTACTATTCACAGAAAAGGAAGGTACTTCAGGTTTGATGTTTTTCGTAAACCAACTAACGTTCTTTCATATGTTCACTATTATTCTGCTCACCACCTTAACACAAAAATATCAGTTTTTACCTCCATGTTTCTTAGAGCTTTTAGAGTGTGTAGTCCTGAATTTTTAGATGAAGAAATAAAAAAGATTTATGAAATAGCATCAAACTTGAGATACCCAAATCATGTGATAGTTAGATCACAACATAAGGCCAAGAAGTCCGATGTTGAGTCTTCCCCAAAAGATCCTTTTAATAAAAAGAATCTTTTGGTTCTTCCCTTTCATCCTAATTTGGTAAAACTCCCTCGTTTCCTTAAGATGTTTAATGTTAATGTTGTGTTTAAGAACCATACTATCAAAGAACTTCTTATCAAGAATTCACCGGATAATTCGGCGGGGTGCGTCTACTCTATCCCGTGCAAGAATTGTAATTCGTGTTACATTGGCCAGACTGGCAAAGAATTAAAACTTAGATTGAACCAGCATAAGTATAGTGTCCGTACTGGCCAATCTTCAAGTGGAATTTTTGCTCACATTAGAGACTATAATCACTGTATTGATTGGGACAATTCCCAAGAAATTGTTTCAAGTAATTCTTATTTGATAAGAAATATAATTGAATCGTGTATCATTAAAAAAACTTTTAATGAAAATCTTAATTTAAGCACTGGTCTTTTTAAATTAGATAATTTTGTGATTAACCAAATTGTAGGACAATGTCCCAAAGCTCCGCCTTAGCCATCTTGTGTGACCTTTTACACCTGTGTCATCTGTCATCCATTTTTATTTATTTTTTCTTGTTATTATTATTTTCCATTATATATTTATATGTATGTATGCATATGTATATAATTTGTTTCTTTGTAAGTCAATCTTTATGTTGAATCACATGTGTCAATTGTCACCCTTCTTATTTCTTGTTATTATCTTTTATGTTGAATGTTCTTTTTTCACCTTGTCATTGGTCATCCTTATGGTTTATGTTGTGTGACATTTTTTCACCTGTTTCAATTGTCACCCATTTTATTTATTGTTTTTATATTTTCGTTTCTTTGTATGATATTCCTTTCGTATTTACGTTGTGTGACCTCTCCTGTTTTCTATATTATTATATTTAAGTTATTCTTTGTTGTGACACTATGTACTTTGAAAATGTCTTAATAGACGAAAACGTTCAGTATTCCGATCTTTATTTTCCTCGTGGTTACAAGCATAAATCTTTATTCACGTGTTTTATGTGATTACTGTTGCATATATATGTATATGTATGTATATATATATTTATATACAGTGAGTTAAACACGACAGCATTTTGGCACTGGTTAATCTTCTTACTGAGATTTTCAATTTTCCTCACAGTAGGTCTCATTTCAGGAGGGTGAGCAAATAAAAGCCTTCCATAGTCTTCCATATTTAATTTACGTTTCGACTTCAGGGAGTCATCTTCAGAATAGTTACAAGAGAAAAGTCACAATTTTCAAAGCTACATGATTCACAATTGACAATGGTGTACATACAACATGGGTTTAAATATGGGCCGCTTGGGAACGGTGCATGGGTCGTGACACGCTACGTAGCCGGACACTACGTCTTGGAGGGGGAGGGGAGGAGGAGGGAGAGGGGGAAGTCAGGTAAGGTAGGTCTTCTCGCTGGGGCACGACGCTGGTCATGTGGGGGTTGGTGAGGTGTAGGAGGGGGAGGGGGAGAGGAAGGAGGTGGGTGTTGCTGTTGTTGGGCTCCAAATCTCGTGGAAGAATTAAATAGCGGGATGGCAGAAATCATATTACATTGAATGTTAATAATTGGAGCTCTCTCCCTAATGTGGATGGCTTCAAGCATTTTTAGTTCCTTAATTATATATATATAGTATATATATACATATATATATATATATATATATATATTATAGTACATATATATATATATATATATATATATATATATATATGTACCTGTGTGTGTGTGTGTGTGTGTGTGTGTGTGTGTGTGTGTGTGTGTGTGTGTGTGTGTGTGTGTGTGTGTGTGTGTGTGTGTGTGTGTGTGTGTGTGTGTGTGTGTGTGTGTGTGTTTGTGTGTGTGTGTGTGTGTGTGTGTGTGTGTGTGTGTGTGTGTGTGTGTGTGTGTACACATGCTCGTATGCATATTTGTACTGTTTATTTGTATATATGTATACATCATATAAGAAACACAAGTGCTCGGGTGCACCTAATGACTATCAAAGTTATGTAATAATAGAGAGAGATTTAAAAAATACACAAAAAAACGACAATACAAAATGAATATCTCTGATAAAAAAAAGCCTAAAGAATTCTATAGTTACATTAGAGAAAAATGGTTATTAGGAATTAAATTGACCCACTTTTATGTGCTAACGGTTAACTTGAATATTCAAATGAAGTAATATGAGATATTTTAAACATCTATTTTAGCTCAGTTTTTGTAAACGAAACACCTCAAAGTGAACTCCAAAATGAAACCTGCGAAAAATGTAGGGTGAACTTGCTACGGTAAATATAACAAAAGAAAAAAATAAAAGGTGTATAGAGAAACTCAAAATTAATAAAAACAATAGGGCCTGATGGTTGGCATCCAAAAATCTAAAAGGAAATGAAAAATGAGATTGCTGTTCCATTACAAATTATTTTTAAGAAATCCATCATATCCGGAGATCCCACAAGAGACCGGAAGCTATATATTCAAAAAAGGTGACAAAAAGAAACCAATGAACAGTAGGTTTATAAGCTTGACTTCAATCGCAGGAAACATGATGGAAACTATCATCAGAGATGCTATCGAACATTATTTAGAAAGTAAATGTTTGATAAATGATAACCAGCATGGATTCAGACGGAAGCGTTCTTTTTTGAATTACCCGAACTATACAACACAGTTATCTCGAATTATGACGAAAGAAACAATATAGATTTAATATCTAGACTTTGCGAAAGCTTTTGATACCGTCCCCCACGAAAGTCTACTTACTAAATTAACTTCGCACGGAGTAAATGATAGCCAATTATGTTGGACTAGAAATTGGTTGAATGATCGAAAACAGAGAGTTGTTTTAAATAGCAAGACCTCTAAATGGAAAAATGTTACGAGTGGAGTTCCTCAGGATTCCGTTCTAGGACCCCTTCTATTCATAGTATATATAATTGCTATCGACAACGGACTATAATCTATTGTCTCCAAATTTGGTAATGATACAAAGCTGTGCGGAATGGCAAATGATTACTTAAATCAATTAGATATTCAAGAAGAGTTAGATAAACTACTGTAACTGTCTGAAAAGTGTGTAATGAGGTTTAACACAGGGTTATGGACATAGGTAAAAAATAACAGTAAGTACGATTATAAGTTATTTGGAAATTCGTTAACAAAAGTTGATAGTGAAAAGGATATCGGCGTAATTATCGGTAACTATCTCAAATCATCTAAACAGTGTATTAAATAAGATTCTAGGACTGATTGCACGATCTTTTGACTTCTAAAGTTCTTCTCATATTAACAAGCTATATAAATCGTTAGTTCGTCCACATTTGGAATATGCTGTTTCCGTATGGTCACCGAATCTCATTAAAGACATTGAGAGATTGGAAAAAGTACAACGGCGAGCCACAAAACTGATTCCAAATATTTAGAATAAACCATACAAAAATCGACTAAAACGTATGAATCTGTGTTTCCCTAAAAAAGCGTAGACTCAGAGGAGACTTGATACAGATCTTTAAGATTCTAAAGGGAATTGACAACATCAAAAGTGACAAAATTTTCACACTGAATGAGAATCCGACAAGAAAAATGGTCTCAAGCTGTCTGGAAATAGATTTAATTTGGAAGTGGGTAGAAACAACTTGGCCAACCGTGTAGTTAATGAATGGAATAAACTTCCTGCAGAGGCAGTGCAATGTAGTTCAGTTTGAATCTTTAAGATTCGTTTAGATTACAAAGATTACAAAGGATTACACCTAAGCAAGATGCTGTAATGACTGCCATTTATTTTATATTATTTGTTTATTTGTTTGTTATTATTTGTCTGTTATTATTTACTTGATTTTCAATTATCAATAGTTATCTGTCAATTTATTATTATTTACTATTTACCTGTTTCTTTATTATTTAACTATATGTAAGCATTTGTTTAATTTATTTAATATTGTTTATATTATCATAATTTTTTATTCACTTATCATTATTATAATTTTTTCGCATCTGATCAAAAGGTCTCCTGTCGGTATTTTCCACCTTTGTAATCCTTTGTTTTATTCCGAAGAGAAACTTCTGAACAACCTAAGGTGATCGACATGTTTTATATTGAGTTGAATAAGATTAAGTAATACTTATCAGAGCAAAATGTGGAAATCAATCATTCTCTTCGTAGGGGGGGTGAACGAAGATGAATAGAATCGCCTGGGAGCAGTCAAAATAAAAATATTAAAGTCTTCCCTTATGAAGCCAATTAACGAGAAAAGTAAACTCACTTCTTGGTGATATGAAGTTATGTAGATTAATAACTCACTTTGGAAGTGTCAAGTAGTAAACTAATCCCATCAAGTCCGGGGAAGGGGATTAACATCAACAGATTAAAACCTTTAATGTATAAGAAAAAGTTCTCAAACAGATGAGACTATCTCTTGGTATATTGAATGAATTATACAAGTAGATAGATAAATATATAGACAGATAGATAGATGTAAA
>NC_134819.1:4670468-4675468 GCF_046742065.1 Oratosquilla oratoria
GGAAGAGTGACAATACTCTAGTTGAGTTCGAACTAAAAGAAGAAATTTATTTGAGAAGAAATGAGAAACACAGAAAAGAATAACTAATGTATGACAAAACGGATTTTGGGAAGCTCAGAAAATTCTTTCGAAAAGCGAGTTGGGAAAACTTCTTTAATGAAGAAACATAGGTGTAAGAGAAATGACGATATTAAAATAAATCTATAATAAAGGGGTGCGTAAATACGTAACAAAAAAAACGGAAAGATATACATTAAGTGCTGGTACAATAAAAAATGTAGAGAGGCAAAAGATAGAAGAGGCAAAGCTTGGAAAAGATGGAAAAAATGGTAAGTTTATTGTACAGACTAGTAAATGGTAAATTAGAATATAAACTAGAAATGGTGAAACTGCGTCAAGGAAATGCGGAATGTATAGTAAATACACACAATTGGGATAAAGGAAATGGAGAAAGATCCCCCCAATGAAAGAAATAATTGTAATTGCAAGAAATAAGAGACCAAATGATAAACCTTGAAGTCAGAAAATTACACGGCCCGGACGGAATTGCAAATTGGATTCTAATAGAATGTATAGATGTACTAATGGACAAAATATATATGATAATAATTTGTTCACTTAAAGAAGGAAAGGTACCGCACGACTAGGAAAATGAAAATATTGTGCCAATATATAAAAGGAGATAAGAAAGACCGAACAAGCTATAGACCGGTCTCCCTTATAAATTCAATAGCTAAGATATGTGAAAAGTAATAAAAAATAGATGGACTAAACATATTGAAAAAAATAATATATTGAATCCAAAACAGTTTGGTTTTAGACGAGGAAGATCGTGTGCTAAAAACTTGATTTGTTTTTATTCAAGGTTACAAAGGATTGCAAAGGCGGAGCATGCCGACAGGAGACCTTTTGGTCAATATCTAGGTCGGATGCAAGAAAAAAATCATACCAATAATAAATGAATAAATAAAAACAATAATAATGTAAATAATAAATAGAATACATAAATAAATGCAAAGGTATAGTTAAATAATGAACAAACTGGTAAATAGTAAATAATAACAAATTGACATATAACTAATAATAAATGAGAATCTGTCAAACAAATGATAACAAAACAAAACAAAAATAATGATATAAAATAACTGATAGTCATTTCAGCCTCTTGCTTAGTTGTTTATCTAAATGATTCTTAAAGCTTCGAACTGAACTTCATTGTACTGCCTCTGCAGGAATTTTATTCCATTAATTAACTCCACAGTTAGCGAAGTTTTTCCTACCCACTTTCAAATTGAATCTATTTCCGGACAGTTTGAGACCATTGTTTCTTGTCTGATCCTCATTCAGTGTGAAAATTTTGTCACTTTTGATGTTGTCAGTTCACTTTAGAATTTTAAAGACCTGTATCAAGTCACCTCTGAGTCTACGTTTTTTTTGGGGGGAAAACAGATTCATATGTTTTAGTCGATTTTCGTATGATTTATTTTTGATATTTGGAATAAGTTTTGTGACTCGCTGTTGTACTTTTTCCAGTCTGTCAATGTCTTCAATGGGATTCGGTGACCAAATGTGGACGAACTAACGATTTATATAGCTTGTTAATGAGTGATAGACTTTTGAAATCAAAAGATCGCGCAATCAGTCCTAGAATCTTATTTGCTTTCTCAGAGGCTGAAATACACTGTTTAGATTATTTGAGATCGTTACTGATAATTACGCCGAGATCTTTTTCACTATTCACTTTTGTTAACGAATTTCCAAATAACTTGTAATCGTACTTACTGTTATTTTTACCCATGTGCATTACCTTGCATTTACTTATGTTGAATTTCATTAGCAACTTTTCAGACCATTGCTGTAATTTATCTAAATCTTGAATATCTAATTAATTTAAGTGATCATTTGTCATTCCGCACAGTTTTGTATCATCAGCAAATTTGGAAACAGTAGATTTTAGTCCATGATCTATATAATTTATATATACTATGAATAAAAGTGGCCCAAGAATGGAACCCTGAGGAACTCCACTTGTAACATTTTTCCATTTAAAACAACTCTCTGTTTTCGATCATTCAACCAATTACTAGTTCAACTTAATAGACTACTACTTATTCCCTGTGAAGCTAATTTAGTAAGTATTCTTTCATGGGCGACGGTATCAAAAGCTTTGGCAAAGTCTAGATATATTAAATCTATATTGTTTCTTTTGTCATAATTCGAGATAACTGTGTTGTAGAATTTGAGTAAGTCATGCAAGAACGTTTCCCATCTGAAACCATGCTGGCTATCATTTATCAAACGGTTACTTTCTAAATGATGTTCGATAGCATCTCTGATGATAGTTTCTATCATTTTGCCTACGATTGAAGTCAAACTTATAGGCCTATAGTTATTTGGTTTCTTTTTGTCACCTTTTTTGAATATGGGAGTAACGTTAGCTAGCTTCCATTCTCCTGGGACATCTCCGGATATGATGGATTCCTTGAAAATAATTTTAAATGGAACAACAATCTCATTTTTTTTTTCTCTAAGATTCTTGGATACCAACCATCAGCGGTTGCTCCACAGGGCACAAGCCTACCGAACGCGGGCTCAACAAACGGAACCCCACGGAGCGCCACTCGCTTACGGCAGTGACAGAAGGGGAAGATGTGGAACGCTCTTTGGGTTGTGGGGAGGGTTCACTCTTCTCACAGAGCGCACTCATGAGAAGACGAATTTCCTCCTCACACATCCTGAGACGGTCCTCCTGGTTCACACAACCTTCACAAGCCAGTTCGCTCTTCCTTCGACAATACAAACGGCAAAGAGACAATGCAAATCAACAAAAGAAACCAAAGCTGTCTTTAATAAACTAAATACACGAAGCTTACTCTGCTTACCTTATACTATTTCTCCTACCTTTGGAGTACAGTAACAGAATACCGTTTTGAAATTAAAAAGAACACTACTCTTTATCTTATATCTGTAACTGTATAGCGCTATACGTATACAAAAATACAACACAATCACCTAACACTATTCGGAGATATGAATTTCACAGGTATTCGTTAGCTGGTGTCTTTGCAGAAAAACAAGCTCTCTAGCTGAGGTTAATAGATATAATGCAAGAAAAAGACGGATTGGCAGATTGTGCTTTCCTGAGTTTATAAAAGGTATTTGATAAAGTACCACATAAAAAGTTATCAAGAAAACTCGAAACAACAGGAGATGTACAAGGAAAATTATTGAAATGGATGGAAGATTTCTTGCACGGGAGAAAAATGAGGGGGGTACTTAGAGATAAAAACTCGACTTGGGAAGAAATGATAAGTACAGTCCCACAAGGCTCTGATAATGTTTGCTATATATATAAATGACATGGATGAAGGTGTAGAATGTTATATGAAAGTTCACTATTAACCTACTATCGGAGAAAAAATGACGGAAGTACAGGGAAACTGTATATTTCGACTACTATCTGTAGTCCTCTTCAGCAGAATGCTTACAAGAAGTTAAGGTACAAGTATATATGAGGAAGTGAGGGGTACATAAAAGGGGATGAGGAAAGTGGGGGGACTCAGGTTACATGCCCTTGAAATGGTTGGGTCAAGGAAGGACAGTTGGTGGTGTTTTGTCCGACCGCTCTTGACATTATCTTGTTGACCGCTAACTTCGTAATACAATCTGGGGGCCACTGACCTTTTGAAGTATTAAAGTTAGGATAATGTTTTATTAGAGAAGATTCTACAATTTTCCTTCGATATCTACAGTGTGATTTAAAAATAATTGATGCATTATCCCAATCTAATCTATGGTCTTTTTGGCTGGCATGAAGGAAGACAGCGAAGTTAACTTGTCTATATCTTATGGAGTTTTTATGTTCCTTTAATCTCGTGGACAAATCTCTGCCAGTTTGGCCCCAGTAGACATCATCACAGTCTTTACAAGGCAATTTATATGCCCCGGAGTTTTGGTCCACATCATCCCTCCGGTGTATATTTACTACCTTTCTAAAAATGCTGTTTGGATAATTGTAAATAAATT
Organism: Oratosquilla oratoria; assembly: GCF_046742065.1. NCBI lineage: Eukaryota > Metazoa > Arthropoda > Malacostraca > Stomatopoda > Squillidae > Oratosquilla > Oratosquilla oratoria. Next base: position 4,674,495 of record NC_134819.1, read on the forward strand.
TGATTTGGTTATTAGGTAGAAGTTTGGAGACCGAGTTGATAGATTCATTAAATGGTACAATGATGTTATTGTTACCCCCGTTTAAACTTCTCCCTGGAGTTATTTGGTTTATAAAAATTGGATTTGGCTTTATGTAGGGCTTTCTTTAAAAACCATTCCGGATAACCTACGTTGGAGAGTTGTTTATTAATGATGTCAAATTCTATTTGCAAGAATTGTGGACTACAAATCCTAAGGGCTCTGAGATATAGCCCCGATGCAACACTAGATTTAATATTATCCGGATGGTGGCTAAAGAAGTGTAGGTAATTCCCTGTGTGGGTAGGCTTCCTATACACAGTAAAGGACAATTGGTCCGGGTCTCTTATGACCAAAATGTCCAGGAATGGGATCCTACCTCCTTCTTCCCATTCGACCTCTCTGGGTATGGAGCCAAAAGTGGGAAGTGAACTTCAACATGAGGAAATGTAGTATAATAGAATTTGGAAAAAGTATATGAAAATATCAGTACAATATAAAATCGGTACAAAGGAAGTAAAGAAAGCTAGCTCCGAAAAGGACCAAGGAGTGATTATCAACAAAGACATGCCCCCAGACAAGCATATAAATAAAATAACAAAAAAAAAACTACAATTTACTAAGATCACTAAAGGTGACTTTTAATTACTTGGATGAAGTAATGGTAAAACAAATATTAGTCACACTGCTAAGACTAAGATTAGAGTACGCTGCGACAATATGGACACACAGCACAATATATATATATATATATATATATATATATATATATATGTATGTATATATATATATGTATATATATATATATATATACATATATACACACGCACACACGCAAACACACAAAGATATATATATATATATATATATATATATACATATATATATATATACATATATATATATATATATATATATATATATATATATATATATAAATTATAAAGAACCCAAAG
>NC_134819.1:4682968-4687968 GCF_046742065.1 Oratosquilla oratoria
TGATTAGTTTTCAAAGATTCTGAAACTTAAGGCAGAGATCTCTCGTCAACTTAGGCAAACTCAGTCCGATTTTCACTAGCACACCATGTCACAGACCATGGGATTGACCGATAATAGCCTGTCTCAGATCATCCATTTGGTGGCTGCTGTGTCTTCTCAATTACTCGCCTTCAAATTTCATACGTAGAACACACCTATCTCAGTCACAGTAGATTTTGGTACAGAATGTAAACTTATAGGTAGAAATGATAATTATGCTCTCAGGGATTTGTACAATCTTCCTTTGTCTCCTTTTGGTAAGAGTTTGCATTCTGTACAAGGTTCTCCCTTGACTATTCTTGGGTCTAGTTGCATTCCCTTAAGGTTTGCCTTGCATGCTACAGTTTTCCATTTTACTTTTGTTCTTGTCTCTGGAATTGCTCTCATGTGTGATTGCCTCTTGGACATTGATGCTCTTACAGCTCCTGGAATAGATATATCTCCTAAGTCGCCGTGTAGTGACTTTTAATAATTCTGTTATTCGTGCAATGGATTGGCCAGTTTCCATATGTAGCTCCCTTTATGTGCATGATTAAACCATACAGTTGTCTTCAAATGGTTCCAATCGTTCTGGCTCTCCTATTCTTTCTTGTGCTGCTGTTATTGTAGGCGAGCATCATATTGAACATTTAAGTTTAGTTCGAGTCCCAGGGTGCATTTCAGGTGCTCCAATTGGTTTAGACGTCTTATCTCAGCTTATTTCTGTTCGCGTTTGTCGTCTAGCGTTGGAAAGAACTCTCTCCACTATTCATGAGGATCATGTTACAACAGCTATGGTAATCAACGCCACTGTTGCACCTATCACCCTCTCTACTGGCAGTCACTTTGGTTCCCTTGATGTCGTTGACGTTGACACTCTCCAGCATTCACCTCCTATCATAGCAGTTTCTGTGCTATAGTTTCCAGAAGCAAGTGACACAGCTCACTTGGCCTATAAATATGCGACGTATGTAGGTGAGGTTGATTTTCCTGATGAAACGCCTCGTCTCATTCAACTGTTAGTGAACCACCGTCAGGCTTTGGCTTTACCTGGTGTTCCATTAGGAATTACGGATCGTGTTGTTCATAGCATTAATCTTCAGCCAGGTGTTCGTCTTGATTATGTACCCTCTTACAGGTTGCCTCACTCCCATGGGCTTATAGGGCAGTCCTTGATTGACAACTTGTTACATTATGGCTTTGTACAAGAGTCTCACTCAGGGTGGAACTCGCCGCTCCTCCTAGTGCCTAAGAAAGATGGATCTTTTCGTCCTGTTATTGATTATAGGCGAGTTGTTAATGAGGTCACTGTTCCAGACCATTACCCTTAAGTGATCTTCTCCAGTCCATTTGAACAGATAATATGATGTTTACCACCTTAGACTTAAATGCGGGCTTTTGCTAGATTCCCTTGGAGGAGAAGTCTCGGAAGATCACTGCCTTCTCGACTCCAACAGGACTTTATGAATGGCTTCGTTGCCCCATGGGGTTACGGAATGCTTCCTTGACTTGCCAGCCCTTGATTAACTCAAATTTTATGACCTAGTGGAAAATGGAGGTTTTGTTTACATGGACGACTTAATCTTAGTCTCCAAGGATATGGAAGGGCACTTCAATAAGTGTCCATAGTCTTACAACGTTTTGGTGATACTGGATTGAAATTCAATTTACCCAAGTGTTCTTTTCTTAAGTCTAGCATCAAATTTTATGACCTAGTTGAAAATGGAGGTTTTGTTTACATGGACGACTTAATCTTAGTCTCCAAGGATATGGAAGGGCACTTCAATAAGTGTCCATAGTCTTACAACGTTTTGGTGATACTGGATTGAAATTCAATTTACCCAAGTGTTCTTTTCTTAGGTCTAGCATCCAATTCCTAGGTCATGTTGTAGAGAAACATGATATTCACACCACAGATGAAAAAGTCAAAGCAGTTAGTGACTTCCCAACACCTAGGTCTGTTGAATATGTACGTTCCTTCCTTGGATTGGTAGAATACCATCGTGCATTTATTAAGAATTTTGCTTCAATTGCATCTCCCCTTACTCGTCTCCTAATAAAGAATACTTCTTCCCAGTGGCGAGATGTTCATCAGGAGAGTTTCAATTCATTGAAGCATGCCTGTACTGAGGCGTCTCTGTTTGTATTCCCTGATTATAGTCTCCTCTTTACTATTTGTGCAGTTGCTTCCGGTACAGGTATTACAGCTGTATTATGCAGCAAGTAGATGGATGTAAAACCCATGATATTGCATATGCTATTCGCATTCTCAACAAGCCTGAGTCTCGTTACTGTGTCATTTAGAGGCACTAGCAGTGGTGTGGGCTTTAAAGCATTTTCGAGATATCATTTTTCAATATTCTTTTACAGTTCACACTGACAACCTTGCTGTCACACAGGTTTTCAAGAGCAAAAATCCTTCAAGCTGCCTATTCAGAAGGTTCCTTACAATTAAAGAATTTAACCAGACTCTTAAGTATATTCCAGGACGTGCAAACAATGTTCCTGATGCACTTTCACGTAATATACCTGTATCTGCTGTTACAGTCATTGACAACTTCTCCCTGAAGGATCTGGCCGAAGCTCAGCATGAGGACCCTGTTTGGTCTGCTGTCATTTATGCTTTGGAATCTGTTGATGATACTACCTTACCAGATTTACCTGTATCCCTTTCTCAATTTTCTCTACAGGACAATGTTCTCGTTCGTAATGTGAAAGTGTTTGAGAAGGATGTGGCACAGTTAGTGAGTCCTGAGCCTCTAGTCTTTGTTGTTCTATCTCTTACTCATGATGCCCTTCAGGCTGGTCACCCAGATCTTGCCAAATCTCTACCTATGGCTCACAAGAAATATTATTGGTCTAGAATGCGACTGAACATTGCCACTCATGTAGCCCAGTGTAGCTCTTGTGCCCAGAAAAAAAAGTTCTACGCACACTGCTCCTACTCTTTCCTGTCTTTTCAGACTATGGTTATAGACCTTTTATATTTGCCTCATAGTACTCAAGGTTCTGTGTATGTCCTTATGTGTGTGTGGACCACTATAGTCGCTTTTTCATATTTGCTCGCTTACGTAGCAAGTCTGCTCCAGTAGTTGCTCATGCTTTAGTTTCTCATGTTTTTGGCCCATACACTACACCTTCAGTGCTCCTTAATGACAATGGGACTGATTTTAGAAATTAAGTATTAGCGAACATTTTTTAACGTTACGTCATCACGCAAACATTCGTGACTGCATACCACCTTGCATCTAATGGTCTAGTAGAGCGGACGAATAGGAATATTTTGGATATTCCCAGGCACGTTGCTAGAAGCCTCCATGGATCTTGGGAGGAAAGACTTCCGGATGTCAGTGCTTGCATTGATAGCACAATGAATGTTTCTAAGGTGAGACGCCTCATTACGTTATCTATGGAGTGGAAAAAACTGCTCCCATATGGTGTGCTAAACAGTCCTACTCGTCCCCTTTACATGTGTCATTATAGAGATTTGGAAAGAATATAGGGATTAAAAAATAATCAATACGGGACATTAGACCTAACAAGCAAAACCCAATTAAAGGAAGAAGGTGACAAATCCGATTACGTATATATATATATATATATATATATATATATATATATATATATTATATATACATATATATGTATATATATGTATATATATTATATTATATATATATTATATTATATATATATATATATATATATATATATATATATATACATATATATATTCTTTTTTAATTATTGTTTTTTATTTATTTGTTTATTCCCTTCAGTTGGGTAAAGGTGTTTGCTGGCGATTCTTCTATCTATATGATTTACTTTAATTTCATTATATTCCTCGTTCTTTTATTACATTGAATCTTATTTCATTCTATTCCATCATACTTCACCTTACTATTTATTATTTCATTTCATTATTTCATTTTTTTATTTGTTCTTATTTCCTTGCTTCATTCCATTAATTCATTTCATTGTTTTGTTTAATTTTTTGTTTTTATTAACCGCAACTACGATAAACGCAGATCAGTTCCTCCATGTTTTCGAATTGCCTCTCAAATGAATGAGATCGTGCAGTCTCTGACCAAAGAAGGAAAACATAAATCTATCTGTTTATATACCAAGATCTTTTTCCCTTTTATATGGGGGGTAGCTAAGTCAGAGGCACGTACCTATTCCCTTTCCTCCACCCTTTCCACCCCTCCCATCTCAGCTCCTCATGGATGACGGGCTATCCCTGCATCCGCCAACTGCCCTTGGTCAAACGCAATGCAGCAAGACACAGTACATCCACGGCAAGGCCGCTTCATTTAATCGGAGACCCCTCTCTCCATCCCCTCATGCAGAAAAAGAGAAGACGGGAAGAATTCCCTTAGGACTACGTCAAAATATCATTCACACATGATCATCCCCTAGCCCCCTAGCCCTCCCTTCCTCCCTTCCTTGCATAACAGTATCATCCATACACAATCATTCTCCACGCATCCGTATCTCCTGCCTTCTTCCTTCCTTGCTCAACGCTTCCTTCGTCTTATCCATCCGTATGACTCATCCTCGTTCGTTCTCTCATGTTTACTTCCCCACCTCTCCCTTCCACATCTCTTTTTATTAAGCTTTCATCACTCATTCTTTCCATGTGTCCAAACCGTCCCAAAAATATTTCACCAACCCTAGCTACCATCTCCTTTTCCACTCCCACTCACCTCCTCACCTCTTCGTTTCTCTTTCTATCCAACCTAGTAACACCTACCATACTTCTCAGACATTTCATATCAAACACATTTAAACTTTTCCTCCCTGCCTCTCTTAAAGTCCAAGTCTCTGCCCCATACAAAACCGTCGGTTGTGGGCAGGGGACTGAAGATTATTAAATAAAACGGAGAAAATTGTAAGGTGAGCATGCTGTTGCTTGCTCACGACACTGCGCTTGTGGCAGGATCAGAAGAGGGATAGAGGAAGTTAGCGACGGATTTTGGAAA
>NC_134819.1:4692968-4700468 GCF_046742065.1 Oratosquilla oratoria
ATGGAAAACGGCGATAAATAAGATGCGGAATAGTGGAAAAAAGTACTCACCAGCCCCACTCGTTTGCAAGAACTCGTTTCAAGCACTAGCGAATCTGCAGGAAGAAGAAACAAATGAAATTCAAGAGAAGAAGAGAAGGGCAGACGCTGGATCCCTGCCCACAGGTAAGATTTTGGTTGTAGGAGACAGTCAAGTGAATTACTTGGACAGGGCTTTCTACGATAACGATAGGAAACATAGAACGCAAGTGTGTTTCCCCGGCGCGGGGATAGGAGATGTTAGAGATAGGATTAAAGAGTGTTTAGTAGGGGAAGGTAAGGACCCTGTAGTTTGCTTAAGTGCCGGGGGCAATGATATAGGTAAGTTAGGGAGTGAGGAATTGTTTGCGCGGTTCCGGGATCTGCTAGACAAGATTAGAAATAGGGGAGGTGTTCCTGTTGTGTGTGGAATCCTTCTGAGGGGTAGAGTTGGAGGAATGTGGCATTCCAGGGCTATTGCAATGAATTGTAGGCTGGCAAAACATTGTTCGGCCAATGGATAGATATTTGTTGACAACTGGGACCGCTTTTACGGTAGGAATCATCTATATACACGGGACGGGGTGCACTTGTCGCCCAGAGGATGTCGGCTCCTTGCTGAAACCCTTGAGCGAGAAGTAGGACTCCTACAGGATTTTTTTCGGGTAGATTATGTGGGAGTAGGGGGGAAGTTTCGGAAATAGTTTAGGCAATAGAAACAACTTAGAGAGAATTTATGAAAAGAATCACCAAAGGAGGTGGAGGGAAGATAAACTTAAAATTTACTATACATATAGCAGAAGCATAATTGAATAAATTGATTTGCTGCGAGGTAAAGCATGCGTAGAGAATTTCGATATCATAGCTAATACTGAGTCCTGGATCAACATGGCTGATAAACATTTCCTTCCGAAAATCGAAATAGAAGGATATAAGTTTTTTTTTTTTCTCGCAAGGATAGGGTTGGGAGGAGTGGGGGTGGTGTAGCACTTCTCGTTAAAAACACAATAAATTGTATTATCAACAATTTGATTAAGGAAGAGGACTGTACGGAATCCATTTGGGTAGAAATTATAGGCAAGAATAAGAAAGTTATTATTGGCATCTTGCATAGACCTCCTAACCTCAGCATTGAGCAAACAGATCTCCTGATTCATGAAATACACAGAGCGTCTCAGTACAAAAACGTTGTGATCATGGGAGATTTTAATTATAGAAACATTCATTGGAAAACTTTAATAGGAGATCAGAATACAAAGAAATCGTAGATATGGTGCAGGATAATTTCCTAAAACAAGCGATTACCGATCCTACGAGGGGAAAAAATACTCTGGACTTAGTTTTAACTAATAATGAGAACTTAATGAGTAACGTAAAAGTGGGAGACAGTCTAAGCTCTAGCGATCATCAAGAAATAGGATTTAATATTATTTGGGAAGAATTGAAAAGTACGAATAATCCCAAGTACCAGTCTTCAGGAGAGCAAACTTTGACAATATATAAACCTATTTGAAACTGAATATGAAATATCATACGCACGTTGCGGACGTTTCGGACATTATTCAGTCTCAGTGCGTGACCAGGGGTCAGGTTATGGCCAGGGGTCGGGTCACGGAGAATAATATGCATACCTTGGGTCAGGTCACTTGGGGGCAAACGATCAACAGACAGGTCAGCGATATGGATGAAATATATAGCAATCTAACTGATTTAATTACTAAAGCACAAAATACATCTATCCCCCTAAAGTTAATACGGAAAAATAGTAATACTCCCAAATGGATGACGGACAGGCTGTAATATGAAATCGGAATAAAAAGAGGACTTCACGTAAAAAAAAAAAAAAAAAAAAAAAAAAAAAAACGGGGAGAAACAGCTTAGATCAGGATATATAGAAATGTCAAAGCTGGTTAAAAAAATACACGTACAGCGAAAAGTAATTATGAAATTAAGGTTGCTAGTCAAGCAAGATCTAACACAAAGTTTTTTTTTTTTATCTCTATAGAACAAAAAATAAAGAAAGAATAAAACCAATTAAAAGCGATGAAAGTGTCATAATATAATCGGAGGAAAAAATGAGTGAGGAGTTTAACAGTTATTTTCTATCGGTGTTTACTAATGAGAGGTTAGATAAAGTACCTGACTGCAATCCAATTTTCAGAGAGGATGAAGAAAGTAGTCTATCTGATATCAGCATTAGTAAAGTAGAAGTAGTCAAGCAGATTGAAAGACTTAAAACTACAAAATCCCCCGGTCCAGACGAAATTTTTCCTAGAATGCTAAAGAATTGTAAATTTGAAATCTACGACCAGTTAACTGAAATATTTAATAAATCAGTAGACACTGGTATTGTGCCTATTGGTTGGAGGCAAGAAAACGTTGTACCTGTTTTTAAGAAGGGAGATAGATCGTTTATATGCAACTAAAGGCCAATCGGTTTGACATCGATTATAGGAAAAAGGCTTGAATCAGAAATAGTAAATAGACTCAGAGAACACATCGAAAGACATAATTTAATTCGTGATTCACAGCATGGTTTCTCCAAGGGTAAGTCATGTGTGACTAATCTTCTATCCTTTTACACTAAAGTATATAAGGCGTCAGATAACAATGATAATTACGATATTATTTACTTTGACTTTAGCAAAGCGTTCGACAAGGTGCCACACCAGAGACTATTAAATAAAATTAAAGCCCATGGCATAGGAGGAAAAGTGTTAGAATGGATTAGAGCTTGGATTAGTAACAGAAAACAGCAGGTCACCATAAATAGAGTAAAATCTAGGTCGGGCAATGTTACTAGTGGGGTCCCCCAGGGCTCGGTTTTGGGTCCCTTGTTGTTCATTATGTACATAAACGACTTAGACGATGGGATAAATAGTGATGTTAGTAAGTTTGCGGACGACACTAAAATATAACGCCTAATTAGTTCAGGAGACGACGCAGGGATTCTGCAGGATGATCTTAACAAATTGTTCACATGGTCGGTGAAATGGCAAATGAACTTCAATATCTCTAATTGTAGCGTGTTAAACGTAGGGCTACACAACCCCAAAAATATATACAGCTTAGATAACACGCTTTTAAAGAAAAGTGAGTGCGAGAGAGACTTGGGAGTTCCAGTGAGTCCGGACCTTAAAACCAGGAAGTAGTGCATTAGCGCTAGGAATAAAGCTAGCATAGCATTAGGTTTCATTGCTAGGGCGGTACCGAATAGAAGTGCAGAGATCATTATTAAACTCTATCTAGCAATAGTTAGACCCATCCTTGACTATGCGGTACAGTTTTGGTCTCTGTCCTACAGAATGGACATCAATTCACTAGAATAAGTACGGAGAAGAATGACCAAAATGATACATGGACTCAAAAATTTGCCTAACGGAGAGAGGCTTTTTGGCACCTTAACTTACACTCTCTGGAAAGACGCAGAGTGCGGGGTGATCTAATAGAGGTGTTCAAGTTGATCAAAGGCTTTAACAAGGGTGATGCATACAAGGTCATCATATTAAAACAACAGGGCAGGACTCGCAGTAATGGTTATAAACTGGACAAATTTGGATTTGAAAAGGAAATAGGCAGGAATTGGTTTAATAATAGGGTGTTTGACGAATGGAATTAACTTAGTAACCACGTAGTAAGCGCTGAAACTATCAGTTGTTTTAAGAAACGATTAGACAACTAATGGATGGGGATGACAGGTGGTGATGGATACGGAGCTGCCTAGTGTAGGCCTTGTGGTCTCTTGCAGTCTCCTTCATTCTTATGTTCTTTTGTTCTTGTGTTCTCTCTCTCTCTCTCTCTCTCTCTCTCTCTCTCTCTCTCTCTCTCTCTCTCTCTCTCTCTCTCTCTCTCTCTCTCTCTCTCTCTCTCTCTCTCTCTCTCTCTCTCTCTCTCTCTCTCTCGCTATCTCTCTTATTATTCATTGCATTACTTATCTATTTTTTCTACCTTACAGAAGAAGCTGAAGGAGGAGTGGGAGGCAGTGAAGGATAGAGTAGAACTAGAAGTGGAGGAGGAATGGGGATGATTCAAGGAAGGAGTCATAAGGTGTGAAAGATGGTGTGTGGAACAAGGAGGGCGGGAGGAAAAAGAAGGAAGGGTAGTGAGTGGTGGGATGAGGAAGCAAAGAAATGTGTAGAACATAAGAGGTAGGCATTTATAGATTGGCTGCAAATTAGGACGAGGGAATCGTATGAGAGGTACAAAGTAAAGAGAAGGGAAACTAAGCATATGATAAAGGAAGCAAAGAGGAGAGCAGATGTGAAATGGGGTAAGAGTATGACAGAAAATTTTGAAAGCAATAAAAAGATGTTTGGAAGGAAATTAAAAGAGAAAAAGGAGGCGAATCAAGTAGAGAAGAAAAGGTAAAAGGTGCAGATTGAGAGATGATAGTGGAAGAGAAGGCAGTGAGGGGAAGGTGGACAGAGTATTTTAGGAAGTTGCTAAATGTAAAGGAGGATAGGGAGGGAATGGTAGTTGTAGTGGGAAGCGCTAAGAAAATGAGTGATGAGTGAGAAAAATGGAGAAGAAGTAAGGAAGGATGATGAGAGCAGGTAAGGTACCTGGTCTGGATGGATGCCATGCAGAATGTCTGAAGAAAGGAGGTGTAGTGATGGTAGACTGGCTGGTGAGGTTGTTTAATGTTTGTTTGAGAGAGGGTAGAGTGCTAGAGGACTGGAGGAGTGTCTGTATAGCTCTACTCTACAAAAGAAAGGGGGACAAGTGTGAGTGTAGTAGTTTCAGAGGGATCACCTTGTTGAGTGTAGTTGGGAAGGCTTATGGGAGGGTCTTGATTGAGAGGATTAGGAGAAGAACATATGGAGTAATTGGCGAGGAACAGTGTGGGTTTAGGCCAGGTAGGGGTTGTGTAGATCAGATCTTTGTGGTAATACAGATATGTGAGAAGGCTATAGGAAAAGGTAAGGATGTTTTTTTTGGCTTTTATGGATCTGGAAAAGGCTTATGACAGGGTAGACAGGAAGGCACTGTGGGAGGTACTGCAGATATATGGGATAGGAGGAAAGCTGTTAAGAGCAGTCAAGAGTTTATACGAGAGTAGTAGACCTTGTGATAGGATTACAAATGGAGCGAGTGAATGGTTTGAGGTAAAGGTGGGACTTCGTCAGGGATGTGTTATGTCTCCCTGGCTGTTCAATTTATACATGGATGGGGCGGTGCGAGAGGTGAATGCAAGGGTAGTGGGTCAGGGGTTGGAGATGATTAAAGAAAATGGAGAAAAGTGGGAGGTGAGCCAGTTGTTGTTTGCTGACGACACTGCGCTTGTAGCAGGATCAGAGGAGGGATTGAGGAAGTTAGTGACAGAGTTTGAGAAGGTGTGTGAAAGAAGGAAGCTGAAGATAAATGTAGGTAAAATTAAGGTGATGAGATGTACAAGGGGAGAGAGTGACTGCAGGCTGGAGGTGAGCATTAAGGGTGAAAGACTGGAAGAAGTGGATAGTTTTAGATACTTGGGTACGGATGTGGCAGGAAAGGGAGGAGTGGGGTGGAGGTAGAATGTAGATTGAGAGAAGCGAGTAAATGCCTTGATGGATTGAAAAGTGTAATGAGAATTAGACATCTGGAAATGGATGCTAAGAGGAAGTTATAGGAAGGAGTGATTGTGCCGACAGCATTGTACGGGGCAGAAACATGGAACATGAGAGAGGAAGAGAGAAGGAGCTTGAATGTGTTTGAGATGAAATGTCTGAGAAGTATGATGGGGGTTACTAGGCTAGATAGAGTGAGAAATGAGGAGGTGAGGAAGAGAACAGGGGTGGAAAGGGAACTGGGAGATAGAGTTGATGAAAGGGTATTAGGATGGTTTGGACACATGGAAAGAATGGGTGAAGAAAGATTAGTAAAAGAAGTGTGGAAGGCAGAGGTGGAAGGAGTGAATATGAGGGGGCGTTCTAGGATGAGATGGATGGATGGGGTGAAAGGGGCATTACAAAAGAGAGGAGTGTCTGTGGAGGAAGGACGGGAGAGGACAGAAGATAGGGGTGAATGGAGAAGGGTTGTGAATAGATGATGCTGTGATGCATGAGGAGGAGTGGATGGGGGGTGAGGAAGTATGTATAAAAAGAAAAAAAAAATGACGCAGCCCGAAGGGATTTCTCCCCGTCTTCTCCTTTTCTGCATGAGGGGACGGAGAGGGGGGGGGGTCGCCTAAGCTATGAAGTGGCCTTACTGTGGATGTGCTGTGTCTTGCGACACTGGTTCTGACCCAGGGCAGTGGACAGGATGCAGGGATGACCCGTCATCCAGGAGGTGCCAAGACTAGAGGGAGGGAGTAGGGTGGAGGGGAGTGGAATATATAGGAAATGGAATGGGTGGGAGTGGTTTCTATGCCTTTTTCTTTGTGACTACCCCTCAGGTAGTGGGGGAAAGCCTTTGGTATATGTATGTACCTTACAGACCACTATCTGGCGCTCTTCTCTCCAGCCTCAACTCGTAAGCATGATTACTGATTACTACCATTAGTAGTCAACTGCCTCTGTTATCCGAGCATAAAGGGAAAAGGTGGCCGTCTAGACATGAGGCCCTCATCATCCGTTCGTTCTCAGGCGACGTGAGAATGTCTGCAAGATAGGTAAGGACCCTACGCCACGAGGCGCTAAGTAGCTCAGCCTAACACGTTACCTTTGCCCTATTATGCGCTTTAAGGACTACTGGGACAGGTGATAACAGTCACTGCTGGGAATCGGAGAGGAATGTGAAGTTTGAATCCATAACTAAGTTATGCAAGACCAGCACGTTTCCGATTACGCCACCAGTGCACTTTATAAATCTCTCTTTCACTAACTACATGACTCATATATCCAATGATAGAGGCACCGATTATTCGCAAAGTAATACTAAATTTAATCAATAATTAGAGTTTTTTATGAAAGTAGAGGAATATTTTTCTAAAGACTATATCAACAACTATAGGACGGAGATTCAAATGCTCTCATTACTTGTCCTAAAGTCAAACGAAAATGGTCCCCTTAACAAGAGAATCTATTGAGCAAGTGTAGCTAAGTTAATGAGAGCGAACAACTTAGCAGAGTTTGCTAATTAAGCAGCTTTGCGCAGTCAATGCAGGGACAAAATATACCTTCTCTATAAGAAAACTAGCAAAGTTTGGTCCCTTTTTCCGACAAGGTCTAGGTTTAATGTCTTTGTCATTTCCGTCATATACTTTCTTCCTACAAAGTCTGAAAGTGAATAATAATGTCTAAATACAGTTTCCTAATCGATAGGAAAAGTTGGATTTGAAAGAGAATGAAAACATTGAGATTGAAGCTTCTTTGTTCGAATGTACGTGTATGTAGGGGAACACACGAGAACAAACATAGGTTGACGCGTACGTACGTACACACACGCTTATATGCACACACACACAAATAGACACACACATACACATACATACACACACACACTCACATACATACACACAAAAATATGTATACATGCACAAAACATATACAAACGAACTCAACCA
>NC_134819.1:4710468-4712968 GCF_046742065.1 Oratosquilla oratoria
AACCGCTTAATTCAATGCCTTATATATATTGAGATGCATGTTATTCACATTTATAGGTATTATGTTTATGTATTATTCCCAATTTATTGCATGAATGGTGTATTTTGGAGGGTAGATTAACAATTACGCAAGGGTAGATTAGCTTATTCTAGAAATATATTAGCAAGCCCTGTAAGAGGGAAATAAGAAATTGGTCGGGACGACCAAGGGTAGCTGCCGAGCCCTGTAAGAGGCCGGTAGTTGTACGAATGTAAATGAGCCTGCCTGCTCGCCTGTTGTTTTGATAACATTGAGGTGACGCTATGTCTATGTAAACACACCGACGGTGGTGACTGTTTTATAATCGATGATGTAATCAAAACTCTGTAAGCGCAGGTTAGCTTCGTTTGACTAATGCTGAGGTAAACAATTTTGCTAGTGGCATTGGAATGGCTTTCCGGATTGGTGCAAGGTGGAGAAGGAGGAAAAAAACTATTGGTGCATGAATTCAAAGTCACGCCCATAAGGAGTGACATTTATTTGAAAAGTCACTGGAGATTGGATTAGAAAAATTAGTGACGTCAGACGAAGGTAGCTTAGCGTAGGATACGGGATCTCGAGAGAGAGAGGATCAAGAGACGATCTAGAGAGACGATCTAGAGAGACGATCTAGGGAGAGACGATGTAGAGACGAGAGAAAGAGATCCCGAGTGTAACCAGTAGGTGAAATTACAGTGAAAGAAGAAAGAAAATTCACCACCCTTTTATTAACCCAAAGGACGAGAGGAATAGGCACGGGGCCTAGAAAATAGTGAGACTACTGCTTAAGAGGAACTTGAATATTTAGGGAAACTCACTTAACGAAGGCAAGGGGCCTTGAGACGAGTGATATTACAAGTCAAATTTAAGTGACAGTGGTGACAAGGGGAGGTGAAAGTGAGTATGAGTGTGAGTTTGTGTATTCACTTGGTCTTTTTGGATCACGTGTTCGACTCGTGATCGACAGCTATTTCCCTTCTGGAAGAGAGCTCAGAGCTCGTAGGTCCGATCTATGTGTGTGTGTGTGTGTGTGTGTGTGTGTGTGTGCGTGTGTGTGTGTGTGTGTGTGTGTGTGTGAGTATGTGTGTGTGTGTGTGTGTGTGTGTGTGTGTGTGTGTGTGTGCGTGTGTGTGTGTGTGTGTGTGTGTGTGTGTGTGTGTGTGTGTGTGTGTGTGTGTGTGTGTGTGTGTGTGTGTGTGTGTGTGTGAGTGTGTGTGTGTGTGTTTGTGTGTTTGTGTGTGTGAGTGTGTGTGTGTGTTTGTGTGTGTGTGTGTGTGTGTGCGTGCGTGCGTGTGTGTGTGTGTGTGTGTGTGTGTGTGTGTGTGTGTGTGTGTGTGTGTGTGTGTGTGTGTGTGTGTGTGTGTGTGTGTGTGTGTGTGTGTGTGTGTGTGTGTGTGTGTGTGTGTGTGTGTGTGTGTGTGTGTGTGTGTGTGTGTGTGTGTGTGTGTGTGTGTGTGTGTGCTTATAGAGCATCGCCTTTCAGCTCCAGTGGAATCTCTTACATTTGCTCTCCATCTCTATTCCACATACTGTTGCTTTCAAGCAATTCGCCTGCCTTTCACTCCTCATCTTTCTTCACTTACCTTGAACATTTGCAGAGGAGGCCTTACCATGATCTTAGGCCAGAAAGCCAGTCCTTGGAACCCTTTTTCTTGTGTGTCATAGTCGTATGATAAATATTATCATGACCATGTCCAAGAGTTTTTAATTTACAAAATGGATAAATAGAGAAATAGAAATTAAATAAATTAAAAATAAATAAATAAATAAATAAATAAATAAATAAATCCTAGATATCAACCTTTCGACTGAGAAGTCATCTGAGATGTTTTAATTACATTGAGAGGTGAGGTTTGTTAAATTTAAATGAAATTGTCTGATGTTGCTCGAAATAAATAATTAAATTAACCACTAAATTAGAAAGTGTTAATTTAGATGACAAAATGTTCACTGGGACTCTCTGTATCATTAACAACACCAAAAGTAATTAATCAACGTTTAGGTACAGCGTGTTGATGGAGACTGGTTAACCTATAGGGTCCAATGAATAATTAAGTAAGTAAATAGATGACATAACTAGATTAATGAATGATTTTATGAATAAGTTTATTTATTTTACATTATTTGTTTATTTGTTTTGTTATCATTTATCCGTTTGTTTATCATTATTTGCTTTATTCTTATTTATTATAAGTTATATGTCAATTTATTATTATTCACTATTTACCTGTTTGTTTATTATTCAACTATACCTATGCATTTATTTATGTATTTTATTCATTATTTAGATTATCATAGTTTTTATCTATTTATTTATAATTATTATTATCATTATTATTATTATTATTTTTTTTTTTATCCGACCTAGATATGGGCAAAAAGGTCTCTTGTCGGCATGCTCCGTCTTTGTAACAAAGAAATATATAAATTGATAAATTAATAAGTAAATGGATAAGTAAATGAGTAAATAAGTACATAAATA
>NC_134819.1:4722968-4727968 GCF_046742065.1 Oratosquilla oratoria
CAGTGCTTCACAGTCCTCATCAGTTTCTATTTTCCTTAGCAGTTTGGCGTCATCGGCAAAGAAGCTCATGTAGCAGTTCACGTCCTCATCCATGTCATTCATATAGATAGCAAACATTATTGGTGCCAGCACAGATCCTTGCGGTACTCCACTGATCACCTCTTTCCAGTCTGAATATTTTTCTCTGAGCACTACTCTCATCTTTCTACCAGTCAGAAAGTCCTCTATCCATTTTAGTAGGTTTCCCTGTATTCCTCCTATGTGTTCCAGTTTTTTTAGTAGTTTTCTGTGTGGTACTTTGTCAAAGGCTTTTTGCAAGTCTAGGAATGCACAATCAGCCCATCCATTTCTTTCTTGCACTATGTCTATTAGTCTTGAGTAAAAGCATATTAAGTTTGTGGAGCATGATCTTCCTTGTCTGAATCCGAATTGTCTTGGGTTTAATATGTCATTGTCTTCCAGATGTTTTACCCATCTATTCTTGATTATTTTCTCACAAATTTTGGCAATGGTGCTTGTTAGTGATACTGGCCTATAGTTGGTGGGTTCTTCTTTGTTTCCTCCTTTGTGTATTGGTACAATGTTAGCGTTTTTCCAGTCCTCGGGTATCTTTCCTTCTTTGAGTGAGCTGTTTATTAAGATGTGTATTTTGTCTGTTAGTTCTTCTTTGCACTCCTTTAGAATCCAATTTGCAATACCGTCCGGGCCATGTGATTTTCTGACATCCAGCCTTGATAAATGTTCTGATATTTCCTTTAGTGATGCTGTAAACTCATTCATGAGGGGAGATTTCTTGTTTTCGTCTATGTCACAATTCGGTATTTTCTCTCTGGTGAAAACAGATTTAAAGTGATTGTTCATGACTTCGGCCATCTCTAAATCTTCTGTGTATTCTATGTTTCCTTGGCATAGTTTCACCAATTCCTGTTTGTTTTTAAGTTTACCATTCACATACCGATAGAATAGTTTGGGTTGCTCTTTGCATTTGTCTATAATATCCTTCTCATGGTTCCTTTTCTCCTCTCTTCTCACATTAACATACTCATTTCTATAGTTAACATAAATTTGCCATTTGCTTTGTTTTTTGTCTTTTCTCCACTTTTTCCAAGCTTTGTCCCTTCTGTCTTTTGCCTCACTGCATCTTTTGTTGAACCAACATTTAATGTACTCTCTCTCTCGCTTTTGTCTTGGTACATGCCTGTTTACCCCTTCATTGTAGTTTTCCATCAATATATTCCATTTCTCTTCCACTGCTGTTTCTTCCCTGTAAAATATTTCCCAGTTTGCATTCCGGAAGAATGTCTTTAGTTTTGTAAAGTCTGTTTTGTGTGTGTGTGTGTGTGTGTGTGTGTGTGTGTGTGTGTGTGTGTGTGTGTGTGTGTGTGTGTGTGTGTGTGTGTGTGTGTGTGTGTGTGTGTGTGTACAACACTAAATGGGTCCCAGTGATTAGAGATATATTTTAACAACCACAATGCACTTTAATTCTTAGCCATCAACAACGGGAGAAATTGAAATGCGGTACTGCCGAGGACTCGAACTCAGCTATTACATGACAAGTGACGCAGTGACTTACCAACTACGCTATCAAGAGATATATAAGTTGAGCGCAATTTTCCTTATATATTTGTATGCTCGAGTTACATACACATACATGAAATTTTACGTTCAACCCATCTCCACTATGATTGCACAATTGGAAGTATACAAACTTGGAAAAGTATTTGTACAACACTGAATGGGTCCCAGTAATTAGGGATACATTTCAACAACCACAATGCACTTTAATTCTTAGCCATGAACATCGGGAGACCCAATGGTGTCCACAAGCACTCGAACTCAGCTGTCACATGACAAGTAACGCGGTGACTTACCAACTACGCTATCAAGAAAGATATAAGTTGAGAGCAATTTTCCTTATATATTTGTATGCTTGAGTTACATACACATACATGAAAATTTGCGTTCAACACATCTCCACTATGATAGTACAATTGGAAGTATACAGACGCGGTAAAGTATTTATACAACACTGAATGAGTCCCAGTGATTAGAGATACATTTTAACAGCCACAATGCACTTTAATTCTAATTCGCCAACATCGGAAGACCCAATGGTGACCACAGGCAGAAATTGAAATGCGGTACTGTCGAGGACTCGAACTCAGCTATCACATGACAAGTGACGCAGTGCTTGTTGGAGGGGGTTTTGGTGGAGAACGCGGATGGGTTTCTTCCGGTTTATTGGGGTGAGCCTGATCTGATACAATCTTGGCCTGGCAGCTCCGAAGTCAACTTTAGAGGTGCCAGATTTTCCTAGCTAAACTTAATCTAATTAAAAAAATGGGCGTGGCCACAAGAAGGCAGCCAATTATATGAAAAAATGGGCGTGCCCCCCGAGAAGGGTAGCCAATAGAATGTCTTGAGGTGCAAGAGGGGGCCAGAGCCGTAGGTGTGAACTCTGACCCTGGATTGAGCGAGTTCTCATGTTTGTTTGGTGATCTTGAAAGATGTATGGAGAAGGAGGTCACTAGGTGACCTTCTGATCCGTGGTGGTCCCTACAGCTGTGGTCCCGCGATGAAAGAGTCGTTCTTTTCGATGGGCCTCATAGGGGCTTCTCTTGGGTAAGGAGGCCCGTGTAAGGAGGCCCGTTGTTCCTTGAAAGAAATCGTCCGTGGGCGGAAGGAATTCGTCTGCCTGCCGCCTTACAATGCTCGGCCATGCTATTGTCACCGTCCCGGTGACTGTACACACAGAGAAACAAGAACGAAACACAAGGCAAGGTCCTTAACACGGCCTTGGCATTAGGATTATATACAAGAATAAAATATATGAAAAACAAGAGAGCTTAAAATTAAGAATATTGGAAAGTATATATTGTTTCCGTTCACCTATACAAGGAATATACATTTATGAAGGTGTGGCTCTGTTACGTAGATTATAATGGAAAAATGGTACTGGCGGGGATTGCGAGACGGTTCGTGAGCTGTCGTCTCTATCCTGAATTGAGGTAGTTGGGGAATTAACATCTTCTATATCTAAGCCACGAGGAACCTTTTTTATGTGATCTTTATGCAACAGAGTCTCTGTCCTAGTTTGCAAACTGAGTGCCTTTACTTTATTGTTGGATTCGTGGTCAAGGATACGATAGGGACCCGAGAATTTTGCTGAAAGCTTAGAGGTAGGTGTGTGGTTAAGAGTGTAAACAATGTCTCCAATATCAAAGGTGTCAGTTCTGGCTGATTTGTTGTGCAAACGGACCATTTCGTCCTTCGTTAGATGGAGAGAATTATGTATTCTTTTGAAAAGGTGATTAAAATTTGCTACTTTAACCTTCACAAGGTCATTGAAATTATAGATTGGAGGTAGATCTGAAAGGAGAAGATCATAAGGGAGCTGTTTGTCTGAACCAAAAAGAACAAAATGGGGTGACTGATATTGATTTATTTATTGCAGAATTTAGACACGCTTGAATCATGGGAACATGTTCATCCCAGGAAGGTTGAATGTCAGAAGCAAGATGTCTGATAACATTGAGAATCTTTCTGTTTTGGCGCTCAACGAGGCCATTTGAACTAGGATGATAAGCAGTAGTATTACATTTATTGATTTGGAAATACTCGCAAATGTTCGAAAGAATCTCATTGTTGAACTCGCTGCCGTTGTCAGAGATTAGAGTTTTGGGTGTCGTAAATGGGCATATGAGGTTGTCAATAATTGTCTTTGCAACGTGCTGTGCTGTCTTGTCTGGTAAGGGTGCAAGAATACAGAATCTAGAAAAATGGTCGACACAGACAAAAAGGTATTTGTTTCCATTGGGTGTAAGAGGTAACTTACACTCCTCTCTTTCCTACCATATTTGCATCCATATATCTAAAACTATCCACTTCTTCCAGCCCCTCTCCTTTGATACTCACTACGCGTCTGTTGCCACTTTCTTCCTACTGTACATCTCATCACCTTATTTTACCCACATTTATCTTCAACTTTCTTCTTTCGCACACCTTCTCAAACTCTGTCACTAACTTTCTCAATCCCTCCTTTGATCCTGCTTCAAGTGCAGTGTCGTCAGCAAACAACAACTGGCTCACCTCCCACTTTTCTCCATTTTCTTTAATCATCTCCAACCCCTGACCCACTACACTTGCATTTACCTCTCGCACCATCCCATCCATGTATAGATTGAACAGCCAGGGCTACATAACACATCCCATGCGAAGTCCCACCTTTACCTCAAACCATTCACTCTCTCCATCTCTAATCCTAACACAAGCTCTACTACTCTCGTATAAACTCTTGACTGCTCTTAACAGCATTCCTCCTGTCCCATATATCTGCAATACCTCCCACAATGCCTTTCTGTCAACCCTGTCATAAGCCTTTTCCAAATCCTTAAAGGCCCGAAATACATCCTTAACTTTTCCCATAGCTTTCTCACATATCTGTCTTACCACAAAAATCTGATCTACAGAAACCCTAACTGTCCTAAACCCACACTGTTCGTCACCAATTACTCTCTCTGTTCTTCTCCTTGTCCTCTCAATCAAGACGCTCCAAAAGTCTTCCCAGCTATACTTCACAAGCTGATCTCTCTGAAACTACTACACTCACATTAGTCCCCTTTTCCTTTGCAAAGTGGGATTATACAGGCATTCCTCCAGTCCTCCGGCACTCCACCCTATCTTAAGCAAGCATTAAATAACCACCTCACCAACCAGTCCAAATCACTGTACCTCCTTTTTCATATATTATGCATATATATATATATATATATATATATATATATATATATATACATATATACACATGTATATGTATATACATACATATATGTATTCATACACACACACACACACACACACACACACACATATATATATATATATACACACATATATATACCTATATATATATATACATATATATATATATATATATATATGTGTGTGTGTGTGTGTATGTGTATGTATATTATATATATATATACATATATATACATATA
>NC_134819.1:4745468-4755468 GCF_046742065.1 Oratosquilla oratoria
TATTGTATACTAACATCAAAACTTAGGATTCTCATCACCAATGCTGTACATATCGTCAGGACTGTTGTGAAAATTGTAATGGTCATTTAAACCGGATCACAGGTTCACTCCAGTCTTAATGACCCCCCTTATGAGTCGATAGCCTTAAGATAGAAAAAAAAACTCTTCTTTGTAAGAACATTACCAGCCGTCTGCACTGAGTACGGAAGTGCTCATCCCAAGTGTGTTTAAGGGAACCATACCGCGGCAAATTCAAATGGTATATTCTGACGGGAATATTACCAGCCGTCTGCACTGAACACGGAAGTGTTCATTCCAAGAGTGCTTAGGGGAATCTTTCCGCGGTGTACTCTGGCTCCTCTCTTGTAAAAATTCCTATGCTTTTATCCCTACCACTCGTTCCAGGCAGGCAAAGTGTTACTATACAACAGCAAGTAACAAAAGAAGATAAAAGACGAAACTAGAATGGAAGAGAGCGAAAAAGACGAGAAAGAGAAAAGATAATAGAAGAGAAGAAAAGAGAAAAGAGCTGATTTAACTGATATGATAAGGACAATTATTCTATTCTGTTAATACTAATTAGTGGGAAAAACTAAAATTCAACTTTATTTGGTAAAGTTTTGTAAGGTTAGGTTATACAAAGTCATGACAAATAGGATAAGCTAGTTTATGTTGGGATATGATAGGCAAGGTTATGTTGGAATAGGTTAGGCTAGGTTAGGTTAAGTTAGGCTGTGCTGTGTTAGGTGAAATTAGTTTAGGCTAGACAAAGTTATTCTAAGGTTAGGCAAATGTAGGCTAGACTAAGTCATGTTAGGTGAGGTTAGTCTAGGATTCTAGGATGAATTAGTTTAAGATTAGAGTTTTGGTGATTAAATACATTTGAATTAGAGTCGCGTAGGTAATGAGATATTTATATTCGATGATTAATTTATTCGTATCTGTCAGGGTCTTGCTTTCAGCTGAATAAAATTGCTTGACGCTAGCAAGAACAAAATTAATAAAGAACGACAATCTAGCATAAGGTATTACATAGAAGCCTTCAGTGACTTCAGCAATAGGGTCTTGTTTGCGAGTAAATTAAGTCATCTGGTGTTAAGCAATACAGATAACTCTTTGTATTGAAACATGTTGAATTTGGGAATATCCCTATTCGTTATGAAAATCTAAATCTAGAAAATTTTAGGGTGATACATAAACTATCTAACTTTCTACTACATTTAAGAAATGCGATGATGTATTCACGAATATTTTGTTCAGAGATTTTGTTCTAATTATTTTCTAACTCACTTGTTCGCCACCTCGAACAGTGCAGCAACCTACCTGATTGGGACAAAGTCGAGATCTTACATAAGGGACTACAGAAGAAGATGAGAAAGACGGTGGAAGCTGCTCATATAAATACCCAAATGAACAACAACGATAGAGAAGGATTTATATGCCTTTCCAAAGCAGCTAGTCTCCTATAATCAACGCTCTGGAAAAGACCTGACACTCGAAGCTTGGCGAGTTCCTCCCACAGCAAGTATAAAATCTGTGATCACGATGTAACATAGCGAGTCTTCTGAAGAAGGTCATAGTGACCGAAACGTTAGGACGTATTCTAGAAGCCCATCTTCATTTACCCTTCCCCACCTATCACTCTCTCATATATATATATATATATATATATATATATATATATATATATATATATATATATATATATAAATATGTGGGTAAATTCTTTTTCTTCTTCTTCTTCTTCTTCTTCTTCTTCTTCTTCTTCTTCTTCTTCTTCTTCTTCTTCTTCTTCTTCTTCTTCTTCTTCTTCTTCTTCGCGTTCTTCTTCTTCTTCATCTTCTTCTTCTTCTTCTTCTTCTTCTTCTTCTTCTTCTTCTTCTTCTTCTTCTTCTTCTTCTTCTTCTTCCTCTTCTTCTTCTTCTTCTTCTTCTTCTTCTTCTTCTTCTTCTTCTTCTTCTTCTTCTTCTTCTTCTTCTTCTTTTTCTTCTTCTTTTTCTTCTTCGCATTCTTCTTCTTCTTCGCGTTCTTCTTTTTCTTCTTCGCGTTCTTCTTCTTCTTCGCGTTCTTCTTCTTCTTCGCGTTCTTCTTCTTCTTTGCGTTCTTCTTCTTCATCTTCTTCTTCTACTTCTTCTTTTTCTTCTTCTTTTTCTTCTTCTTTTTTTTCTTCTTCTTCTTCCTCTTCTTTTTTTTTCTTCTTCTTCTTCTTCTTCTTCTTCTTCTTCTTCTTCTTCTTCTTCTTCGCGTTCTTCTTCTTCTTCGCGTTCTTCTTCTTCGCGTTCTTCTTCTTCTTCGCGTTCTTCTTCTTCTTCGCGTTCTTCTTCTTCTTCTTCTTCTTCTTCTTCTTCTTCTTCTTCTTCTTCTTCTTCTTCCTCTTCTTCTTCCTCTTCCTCTTCTTCTTCTTCTTCTTCTTCTTCTTTTTCTTCTTCTTCTTCTTCTTCTTCTTCTTCTTCTTCTTCTTACGGACTGATAGGTCACTGACACTATTACATATCTTTTAACCTACGTCTGTGAGTACACAATCAAAGGTTTGAACCAGATTACCCTGAAAAATGAACCATTTCGTGAATATTCTTGTCTTTTAATCCAGAGGTCATCATCTCCAGCCTAGAAGCTTTCGAGGTCATAATAGGTCAAACATTACATGAGGTCAAACACTACATCAAGTCAAACACTACATCAGATCAAACACTACATCAAGTCAAACACTACATCGTGTTGAACACTACTTCATGATGAAATTCTGCCAAAGGCAGCATCCTTGATGTAACTAGAGACTTGATTCAAGTTCACTTGAAATAGAAGACAAGAAGCTCAGTGGAATAACAATGGTATTTCCCCTTCAAATCTCTTGTTTGGTCATAGAGGTTGGTTGGTGTTTATGATGTTTGCGGTCTACTGTTTGCTATTATGATTCGTCGTATTCTTTAGTGTTCTGTTGTATTCTATTGCAGTTGAACAAAAACTGATGTTATGGCTAAACCATGCGTGTAGAGCATTTGGTCTCCATAATATTTATGCCATACTAAATGCTATTGTATTTCGTTGTATTCTGTTGTATTTTATTGGAGTTCAACAAAAACTGATGTTGTGGCTAGCCTGTATATGGACTAGCTGGTCTCCATAGTGTTTCCGTCTGACTATATGTTATTTAGTTGTATTCTTTTGTATTCTGCTGTATTTTGTTGCATTTCAACAAAAACTAATATTATGGCTACAGACTGTGCATGGACCAGTTGCTATATATCAGAAATGGTTTAGAAAAATAAAGAAACGGAGACATGAATAAACAAGCAATTATATAAATAAATAGATAAACGACAAATAGATATATGATTAAATGGATAGATAAACAAATAACTCCACAGACAAGTCTTCCGCAAAACCATGAGTACGAAGAAAAGAGGAATGTTATTATCAGTTGACAACGCAACGAACGGGGAGTACAATTTTTTTTTTTTTTTTTTTTTTTTTTTTTTTTTGCGGGGAGGACTTGCGAATGACAATCGTCAGATCTGCAGTAATGTCAAACAACACATGTGACATGTAAAGATACCCCTAATATAGATGGGTATCTTCATTTACGATCCACTTTTTACTGCTTTGTTCATCGTCAGCATTGCAGACCATGTTTCATTTTAATTTTTGCAACAATGTCCCCATCTGCGTATGTTGCATATAGAAACAAACCCAACTCCTTATTCATACATTCAAAATATATCCACTAATCTAACCTTATTCTTCAACTTTTTTTTTTCTTTTTTTTTTTTAATCCGCTTCACTACCTTCTTGGCCTCAATGTTGATACAATTCCACAATATTTCTTAACAATTGCCACATTTGTAATTCAGTGTTCAATACTGTACCCTCGACAGCTTCTATTCTCTCCCCTTTACAGATAAGATCATTTCCAGTACCTTTTGTTTGAGGAAACTATAAAAGTGAAAATCGCCTTTGTGTCTCTTAATTGCGGTCATTGACTTCGTAATCAAATAACAATTACATTCGTTATGGTCAACCAGTTATGTTTACCCCTATGGTCACAGGTTAATTCTTCTCTAGAGGTATCACTAATTGCAGGAAACCCTATTAAGAGAAATGTCTTTCTGTGCACATTCATATACGTATAATGGCAGTGATTGTTGTGGACTGAGTCTGAAACTAGGGCTCCATCAGTTCTGCTTACGGTTTGGTGCCAGTTCCGAAGTGCAATATTGGTATACCGCACCTTTGATGTCCGTCCGTGCAAAGAGCGTTTGGATTCCACGCCATGAATGTGTGACTTGAATTATTATTCTCAGTACCAAACTCGTGCCTCCCGCGTTTGGAGCAAGACCTAATTTTATTAGCCTTACGAGCTTTTATTCCTACAAAAGAAAACAACTGCCTAACATAATACTATTTGTACCTTTTCAATCTATGCCATTGGAAAAGCGAATTACAGGTAACGCCAACATTAAGCAGATCCTTTATATGTATATCATTAATTAATTAGATTCAGTGTTTAGAGTTAATAGATTTCATACTTAAAGTTAAAGGTGATACCAACATCAAGTAAATCCTTTACATATATACCATTTACTTAACTCAGTTCAGTACTTAGAGTTCACAGCTTGCATCTTTAACCTTATAGGTAACACCAATATTTAATCAAGCAGTTGCGTATATAACATTTACTTAATTCAGTATTTAGAGTTTACAAAATTCATCCTAAACCTTACAGGTAACACCAATATTGCATAAACCCTTCGAATATATTCCATTTACTTAGCTTACTGTTTAGACTTTATAGATTGTAAGTGGAGGGAAGAGGACCAGCCACTGTGAGGGAAAGAACCAGAGAAATATGTGGCTCTTTCCGCCAAGGCGATAATCATTCTTAGTCATCGAAGACTAGATGGCGCTGATAGGGAACAAGACACTTGGGCACTTTTATCTGTTTTCTGCATGGAACAGAATCAGTTGCACCGCCAGGATAGAACTCCATAACAATTGCATGACGGCTGGGACTGTATGTATGTATGGATATAAACTTTGGTGTTCTGACTACGTTTTTGGGGTAGTATAATTTGAGTAAATGATCTTCATGAAATGATCATGACAATGATGACAATATGATTTGCATTACGTCAAGAATAACCAATGTTTCTATTTTTGTGGACAATAACTTACCGAAGGTGTAGATTCATATACTGGTAGCAAGGAAGAAACAAGGATAGCATAAAAAAAATAATAATAATCATCATTCTCATTTTGGAGTGATTTTTTTTCCTATATGAAAAAGACATAAACAAAAAAAAATTACTGGTCCTTTGAGGTGTGACTTATATATATATATATATATATATATATATATATATATATATATATAATATATATATATATATATACATATATATATATATATATATATATATATATTACAAAGGATTACTAATGCGAAAACATGATAATTATAAATAAATAAAGAAAAATGAATTATAATAATATAAATAGTGATAAATGAGATAAATAAATGCATAGGTATAGTTAAATGATAAACAAACAGATTAATAGTAAATAATAATAAATTGACATATAAATCATGATAAATAAAAATCAAGTAAATGACAATAAACAAATACTAACACATAAATAAACAAATATTATAAAATAAATGACAGGCATTACGGCATCTTGCTTAGTTGTTTATCTAAAAGAATCTTAAAGCTTCGATCTGAACTACATTGCACTCTCTCTGCAGGAAGTTTATTCTATTCGTTTACTACACGGTTAGCGAGGTTGCTTCTACCCACTTCCAAATTAAATCTATTCCTAATAGTTTGCGACCATTTTTTCTTCTCGGATTCACATTCAATGTGAAAATTTCATTACTTTCGATGTTGCCAATTCCATTTAGAATCATAAAGATCTGTATCAAGTCACCTCTGATTCTACGCTTTTTTTGGGAAACGGATTCATATGTTTTAGTCAATGTTTGTATGATTTATTTTTTATATTAGGAATCAGTTTTGTGGCGCGCCATTGTACCTTTTCCAATCTGTCAATGTCTTTAATGGGATTTGGTGACCACACGGAAACAGCATATTCCAAATGTGGACGAACTGACGATTTATATAGCTTATTAATGAGAGCTGGACTTTTGAAGTCAAAAGATAGCGCAATCAATCCTAGAATCTTATTTTCTTTCTCAGAGACTGAAATAGAGTGTTTAGATGATTTGAGATCTTTTCGTTACTGCTAATTACGCCGAGATCCTTTTATCTATCCACTTTTATTAATAAATTTTCAAATAACTTGTAATCGTACTTACTGTTATTTTGACCTATTTGTATAACCTTGCATTTACTTGTGTAAAATTTCATTACCCACTTTTCAGACCATTGCTGTAATTTATTTAAATCTTCTTGAATATCTAATTGGTTTAAATGACTATTTGCCATTCCGCACAGGTTTATATCATCAGCAAATTTGGAAACAATAAATTTTAGTCCGTGGTCTATATCATTTATATATACTATGAATAGAAGTGGCCCAAGAACGGAACCGTAAGGAACTCCACTCGTAACATTTTTCCATCCAGAAGTTTTTCCATTTAAAAAACTCTCTGTTTTCGATCACTCAAGCAATTACTAGACTACCACTTATTCCGTGTGAAGATAATTTAGTAAGTAGTCTTTCGTGGGGAACGGTGTCAAAAGCTTTTCCAAAGTCTAGATATATTGAATCTATATTGTTTCTTTTGTCATGAATAGATATGACTGTGTTGTAGACTTCGAGTAATTTAGTCATGCAATAACGTTTCTGTCTGAATCCATGCTGGCTATCATATATCAAACAGTTACTTTCTAAATGATGTTCGATATCATCTCTGATGATAGATTTCATATATTTTTCCTACGATTGAAGTCAAGCTTCTAGGCCTGTAGCTATTTGGTTTCTTTTTGTTACCTTTTTTGAATATGGGAGTAATGTTAGCTAGCCTCCATTTTTTTTTTTTGGGGGGGGAGGGGGACTTCTCCGGATATGATGGAATTCTTGAAAATAATTTCTAACGGAACAACAATATAATTTTTCCTTTCCTTTCAAATTCTTAAATGACAACCGTCAGGCCCAGGTGTTTTATCTATTTATTTATTTATTTACTTTTATTTACCGTAGTAAGTTTAACTATGATATTTTACAGGTTTCAGTTTGGAGTTCACTTTGAGGTGTTTCGCTTACGAATACTGAGATAAAACAGTTGTTTAGAATATCACACATTCCTTCCTTTGAATATCCAAGTTGACCATCAGCAGATGATAGTGGGCCACTGTGATTCCTAATAACCTTTTTTCTCTAATGTAACTATAGAATTCTTTGAGATTCTCTTAGGATTTTTCAGCGATATTAATTTTGTATTGTCGTTCTCGTTTTTTTTTGTATTTTTTTTCTTTGTATTATTACATAACTTTGTTAATCATTATGTGCACCCGAACACTTGTATTTCTTATAAGCAAGTCTCTTTCTAGCAGTATTTTTTTTTTTTTTTTTTTTTTTTTTTTGTCAATCCAATTTGGAAGAGCCTGATGGGGAGGGGGGTGAGCGTCTGTCCTTATATGGGAAGTAAGTATGAATCATCTTAGTAAGCGTATTTTGAAACATTTCCCACACCTGAACTACAGGTCGTTTGCTTAATTTTACCTCCCACTCTGTAAGCTGAAGCTCCTGAAGTAGTCCTATGAACTGAGCTGTACTGAATTCGGGTATTTTAGAAACAAATATCTATTCTAATTTTTTTTTTAGGAGTTTGAATCTAAGTTGTGATCGCTACTTGCAATAGCTTTATCAACTTCTACACCAGTTATCATGCTTTCGTGGCTAGTAATCAATAGATCAAGTAAGTTTCCATGTCTCGTGAGCTCTTTATATGCTGAACTAAGTAATTGTCACCAAGGAAATCTATTAAGCGACTACCTATAACCAGGTTCAAGGGTCATCCAATCAATATAAGTTAAATTGAAATCACCCATTATCAATAAGTCCTGGTTGCAGAAACTAGATAGTTCTTGAAACATCATTTTGTCGTCTCCTAATGATGACTTTTTTGCCTATATATTACACCTACATTAATTTTTTGTCCATTTGTTTGGGTTGATTCTATCCACAAACTATTTTATGCATCCTGTTTCACTTTCTCTAAGACACAGGCATGGACATTGTTTTTAACGTACGATAGAACTACCCCACCTTTCCTGTTGTTTCTATCCTGATGAAAGTGGTTAGGTATCGCAATATTAAATTCAGCTTCAAATTCTCCACCATTTAACTATGTCTCTGTTATTCCTATCATATCGATATTTCGCTTTTAACACATGCCTGTATGGTGGCTAAAGAAATGTAGGTAGCTCCCTGTGTGTGTGGGCTTCCTATAAACTGTGAAGGCCAACACACAGAGGGAGCTACCTACATTTCTTTAGCCACCATCCTGACAAAATCAAATATAGTGTAGCCTCAGACACATGCCTATATATTTTGGAATTTGTTCCTAATGCTACGACCATTAAAGTACATGGTGTTAAGAAAGTCGTGATTATTTCTTTTTGACCCTTTTCGAGTTTCAACATCATGCCTAACATTATAGTTATGTTCTTTATTGAGACCTTACTCTACAATGACATTTGATCCTTCATTAACATTCAATGTCTCATGAACATTTGCCCATTTGGTCCCTCACGTGCATCCGATCTCTTATGTATACCTTTCCCCCTTATGTCACCGCATTCCATACCGGCCACCCGTCGTTCACTGACATTCTTTCCGGCATCCCTTTCTAAAATGATATTCTATCCTCTACAGACATTGTAACCTACCGTGATATTTTGTCCTCCACTATCATTATATATCATCGTGATATTTTGTCCTCCCCTATCATTATATCACATCGTGATATTTTGTCCTCCCCTATTACTACATTTTTCGTGATATTTTGTCATTTGGCATTACATCCAAACGTAATATTTTGTCCTCTACCGACATTATATCCTAAAATGATATTTTGTCTTACACTGACATATTGCTATACCCTACTTTGTTTTCCCTAATACACTCTATTTTTCCTTCCCTGTGAATTTCTACCCCAAAAGAGCAACTGGCTGAGTACAAACTCCCACAATAATGTTTGTAAGAACGTTCTTGCCTTTGTAAGTAAGGTGGATCCAGTCAGAAGCATAAAGGTCATGACGCCAGGAAAAGAGATACCAAGCATCAAGAAAGTGGTATCCCAGTTGCGTGCACAATCGTGATATCATCCCATTGATCCCTTTGTGGCTCTAATAGGACGCCTAATTAGGTCAGGAGACGACGCAGAAATTCTGCAGGATGATAAATTGTTAACATGGTCGGAGAAATGGCAAATGAACTTCAATATCTCTAAGAGTAGCGTGTTAAACGTAGGACTACACAACCCCGAAAATAGATATTTCTTAGATAACACGTTTTTAGATAAATCTGAGTGCGAGAGGGACTTAGGAGTTCTTGTGAGTCCGGACCTTAAAACCAGGAAGCAGTGCATTAACGCCAGGAATAAAGCTAACAGAGCATTAGGTTTCATTGCTAGGACGGTAACGAATAGAAGTGCAGAGGTAATTATCAAACTCTATCTAGCGATAGTTAGACCCATCCTTGACTATTCGGTACAGTTTTGGTCTCCGTCCTACAGAATGGACATCAATTCACTAGAATCAGTACAGAGAAGAATGACCAAAATGTTACATGGACTCGGAAATTTGCCTTACGAAGAGAGGCTTAGGCACCTAAACTTATACTCTCTGGAAAGACGCAGAGTGCGGGGTGATCTAATAGAAGTGTTCAAGTGGATCAAAGGCTATAACAAGGGAGATGCAAACAAGATCATCATAATAAAACAACAGGGCAGGACTCGCAGTAATGGGTATAAACTAGACAAATTTAGATTTAAGAAGGAAATAGGCAAGAATTGGTTTACTAATAGGGTGGTCGA
>NC_134819.1:4805468-4807968 GCF_046742065.1 Oratosquilla oratoria
TAAATCTCCTAGATCTTTTTCTTTAGTTACTGAATCCAGTATTTTGCCATTCATTTGCAATTGGATGTGACCATTGTTACCTCCAATGTTCATGACTTTACATTTGTTAACGTTAAGTTTCATTTGCCACTTGCTAGCCTAGCTTGATAATCTATCTAGATTGGATTGCAGAGTTTCTTTCTCTTTGGTGGTTGTTAGTTTATCGGATTTTTGTATCATCAGCAAATTTTGATACTTTGCAGAGGAAGCCGTCATCTAGATCATTTATGTATATTAAGAACAAAACGGGTACCAAAACTGATCCTTGCGGTACGCCACTTTTAACGTCGAGCCAGCTAAATGATGCCCCGTTAATTACAACCCTCTGTTTTTGCTCTGAGAGCCAACCTTTAATCCAGTTGTGGGTACTGCCAGAAAAAATGTGCGTTTTTAATTTGTTGAGCAATCGTTTGTGGGGGACTTTATCGAATGCCTTCTGAAAATCTAGATAGATTATATCAACAGACCTACAGTACATTCCTCGTATTTGTTAAAGACGTCATGGAAGAAGTCGAGGAAATTAGTTAAACGTGAGCGTTTTATATGGAAGCCATGTTGCGAATCTTACATAATCTTATTTTCCTCTAAGAATTTTACTACACTGTCGCGGATAATGGTCTCTAGCAGTTTGCACACAATCGAAGTCAGGATAATCGGTCTGTAGTTGCCTGGTTGTGATTTGTCCCCTTTCTTGAATATTGGTGTTACGTTAGCACATTTCCAATCTGATGGGACTTTACCGAGTGCTAATGATTTGTTGAAAAGGATGCACAAGGGTTTACTGATTTGATTTTTGACTTCTCGCAGAATTCTAGGTGAAATTTTGTCAGGTCCCGGGGCTTTATTTATTTTGAGCTTATCAATCACTTGTACGACATCACTTTCGGTAATTATGAGTTGATTTAAAACGTTTTGGGACATTTTATGTTCTGGTGGCTGATACACTGAGCAATCTTCGTCTATGAAGACGGATGCAAAAAAATTATCAAGGATTGAGGCCATGTCATTTTCATCATCCGTATGTTTTCCATTCGTCATTTAATGGTCCAATGCCGCAGGTAAGCGTTTTCTTCTTATTCGCATGACTGTAGAATTCTTTAGGGTTCGATTTGCTTGCCTCAGCAATATACTCCTCAAGATCTTTCTTACTACGCTTTATCAGTGTTTTGGTTTCACGGCGAATTCTGTCTACTGTTAGTTTATCGTCTTGGCTTTTAGTTGATAACTACTTTTTGTACGCATTCTTTTTACGAGAGAGGTTGTTACTAATTTCCCTATTCCACCACTTTGGTTTATTTGTTGCCGGGCGTCTCTCACGATAAGGAATACAGAGATTTACAGCATTGTTTAGTTCCGTGGTGAAGTTTCCCCACGCTTTATCAGTATCAATCTCGTTCGAAGTTGTACTCCAGTAATGATCGGAGTCTATTAAAATTAACTTTACGGAAGTCAGGTACTTTTTCTTTGCTGGTCCTAGATAAACTGGCTTCCATTTTAATTTTGAACGTGATGGTACGATGATCGCTAGTGCTGAATATTGGGCCGACATTTACTTCGTTTACAAGATTCTCTGTTGTAGAAAATATTAGGTCAAGGATATTATTTCCTCGAGTAGGGCTGTTTACGCCTTAGTGGAAGTCACTTTCCAGTAAGTTACTATACAAGTCTCGTCCTGTATGCGAACTCGAATCCTCACCCCATCTCTTCACCGGTAAGTTAAAATCTCCCATAATGACTGTCTCGCAGCGTTGGTTAGTTTCTACGATTAAAGCGAATAATTTTTTGTCATTTACTAGGAGGAGGAAGAAGAGAGGAGGAGGAAGAAGAAGAGGAGGAAGAAGAAGAAGAGGGGAAGAAGAAGAAGAGGAGGACGAAGAAGAAGAGCGGGAAGAAGAAGAAGAAGAGGGGAGGAAGAAGAAGAAGAGGGTGAGGAAGAAGATGAAGAGCGGGGAAGAAGAAGAAGAAGAGGGGGAAGAAGAAGAAGAAGAGGGAGAGGAAGAAGAAGAGGAGAACGAGGAAAAATAAGAGGGGGAGGAGGAAGAAGAGTAGGAGCAGAAAGAAGAAAAGGAGGAGGAAGAAGAGGAGGAGGAGGAAGAAGAAGAAGAGGAGGAAGAAGAAGAGGAGGAAGTAGAGGAGAAGGACGAAGAGGAAGAGGAGGAAGAAGAGGAGGAGGAGGAGGAGGAAGAGAAGGAGGAAGAAGAGGAGGAGGAGGAGGAGGAAGAAGAGGAGGAGGAAGAAGAAGAAGAGAAGGAGGAGGAAAAAGAGGAAGAGGAGGAAGAGGAAGAGGAGGAGGAAGAAGAGGAGGAGGAGAAAGAAGAGGAGCAAAAGGAAGAAGAGGAGGAGGAGGAAGAGGAGGAGGAGGAGGAAGAAAAGGAGGAGGAGAAAGAAGAGTAGAAGGAGGAAGAACAGGAGGAGAAGGAAGAAGAAGAAGAGGATAAAGAATAGGAGGAGGGGGAAGAAG
>NC_134819.1:4812968-4815468 GCF_046742065.1 Oratosquilla oratoria
ATACAGAATGTCACACAGTAAACGCATGATAGTAGATAACCTTATCCGAGACATGATTGCGCAAGTCATCATTAAATCGTCAATCAGTAAATGGAATTTCCCTCTCTTTGTTGTCCCTAAACACGATGCTTACAATACCAGATATACATCGCATCCCTATATTACAGGATCTCTTACACTTCATCGGTGAAAACAACGTAGCGTTCATGACCTCGGACCTTATATCGGGATATTCCCAGATTTCCCTTGTTCTAGACTCTATGGCTCTGACAGCCTTCTGAGTACCCACAGGTCATTATTACTTCAAACGACTAGTCATGGGTCTCGTTTCAGCTCTTTCAGTGTTCACACGACTTATGAACAGTCTTTGCAGGTCTTATGGGTCATTTAGTGTTTATGTACCTCGATGACGTGATCATCGCTTCCAAACCCATTAGAGAACATTTACACACTACTCACACTCTCTTCTCACGGCTACCAAATGCAGGTCTCAATCTGAAGCTTTAGAATTGCTCATTCCTTCAAAAAGAAGGGCATGTCCTTAACTCACAGGACAAGGTTAATGCAGTCACTGATTTTCCACGCCCAATTTCTGTTGAACATATACGTTCTTTCCTTTGTCTATCAGGTTTTTGCAGGCGTTACATTCAAGATTACGCTAGTATAGCAGCATCATTAACTTCACTACTTAAGAAGGACACCCCCTTCATTTGGACGCCTCACCATAAGAAAACCTTTAATGACTTAAATAAGCCTTCACCACGGCACCTGTCCTTGCTTTCCCAAACCACGAGTTTACCTTTACAATATACACAGATTCTTCTTACACCGAATTTGGCACAGTCCTCGTGCAACAACACGGCACAAAATTGAGACCAATTGCCTATGCTAGCTGCACACTCAATAAACACGAACAAAATTATTCAGTCACAGACATAGAAGCTTTAGCTGTTATAGACGCACTCGAACATTTCAAAGGGATCATCCTTGGTTACGACATACACATATACACAGACCATCAACCAATCTTACACCTCTTCAAATAAAAGAATATTTCAGGAAAACTTGCCCGCTGTTCCTCATCATACAATAGTTCATACCCACCTATAATTATGTATAAGGTATGGTGAACCTAGTAGCAGATGCTCTTAGTCGCCATATCGCGACCCTCACTTAAAATCCAATTTCAGTAACTCTTACACAAGCGCGCATAGCCGCAGCGCAGAGATCAGATCCTCATAGGAAACGTGTTATATACTTCCTTGAATCTACAGACACAGCTGACACAGAAATCGTCCTTCCCAATCTCGACAATTACACGTTAGTTGATGACATACTGTATCACAAAACAACACTAACTAACATATATGAACCCAACCAGTTCCAGCTCGTAGTCCCTACGGGCCTCATTCCCGAATTTCTGAATCTTCTACACGATTCCCCCATTGCCGCACACCCTGACAAGGAGAAATACGTTACACAAGCCAGATTGCACTACTTCTGGTTCACCATGAGGAAAGATATACACTCCCACATTGATGTTTGTCACTCTTGTGCGACTCACAAAGCTCATATCAGCGGTCATGTTCCAATCTTAACTTACCCTACCCATTGTAAACCATTCGACACAGTCACTGTTGACCTCCTCATTGTCTGTGTCGACACTTTTTACTATTCTGTATTCTTTCCCTTTTGCCAAACAAGACAGTACAGCACGTGGCAAAGACCCTTATTGACAAACTCATATGGCCCTTCACTACACCCAAAAATCATATTTCTGACAACAGGACTGAGTTCAACAATGATATTCTTTCACACATTTGTAATTATTTCAAATCACAAAATGCAACACTACTGCTTATCACCTTGGTTCAAACGGCTTAGTTGAATGCCAGAATAGAAAGATTCTCAATGTTCTTCGACAACTTGCTTCTGATTATCACCTTTCTTGGGATGAGCATGTCCTCATGACTCAAAGTTGCATAGATAGTTGCATTAACAGGTCAATATTGGATTCTCCTACTTTTGTCTTATTTGGCTCGGGCAAAAGGCTCCCATATGACCTTCTTGTTTCAGAATAACCTCCCATTTACCGTTTCAATGATTATGTCAAGGTCAAGGTAACAAATTTTAATAATACTTACAAAATAATCCATACTGCTCTTCATTTGACTAAGAACGAAATGGTCCGCCTTAAAACTGTTACCTACATTTTCTGGACTCTATCGTATCATTGGACATGACTCAAAGAACAAAATCAAAGTACTCAGTTTGCACGATCATACAGAGATCGTATTGCACAAAGACCATATGAAAAGAGCCCCCGTGGTCTCGACATAGAGAGTGTACCTTCAAAAGCTCACACTACCCCTACAATAGAGGACCATCACCAATCCTATCCACCGCAAACTCCTGTCCCCACCCCCCGTTTTAATCTTTGTAGTCGAGCGACAGCTTCGTAAGTGTACATTTTGTCTAGGTGAACGGAAATGATATCGAC
>NC_134819.1:4822968-4842968 GCF_046742065.1 Oratosquilla oratoria
GGTGTAGGCAACTGTACGGTAGGAGAGTAATCCAGTCTGACCTTATCTGAAGTACTCTGGGAGCTAGTCAGGTAACCTTAGAGAATATATACGTACATATATATATATATATATGTATATATGTATATATATGTATATATATATATATATATATATATATATATATATTTCTAAACAGAAATGTAGTAGCACATTTGTAAATGACACACAGGAACCCACAGTTTATTTTCTCCGACTGTGGGTTCCTGTGTGTCACATACATACATATATACATATATATATATATATATATATATATATATATATATAAATGTATATATACATATATATATATGTATATATATATATATATATATACATGTATATATATAATTTTCGTTTGGCTGTTAAGAAGTTCGAGGAAAGGGAGAGAGAAGAAGGGAAAGAGTAGGTTAGGAGGATGAGAAGGAAGAAAAGGAGACGGAAAGGGATGAGGAGGAATAGAAAGAAGAGGAGGTAAAAAGAGAGAAAAAATTGAGGATGAAAAGGAATGAAGAGGAGGAAGAAGAAAATGAAAGAAAAGAGGAAGAGGATGAATAAAAAGAGGAAAGAGGAGGATGGAGAAAAAGAGGAAAGAGGAGGATGAAGAAAAAGAGAATGAAGGAGAAAGAGAAGAAAAATAGGTAAGAGAAAAAGGAAGAAAAAGAGAGGGAAGAGGAAGGGGAAGAGATAAACAACGAGAATGAAGAAAAGAGAGAGAGAAAAGAGAAGGTTGACAAGGGAGAAAGTAAATAAAGACAAAGAAGAAAAAGAGAAATGGAAGTAGAAGGATTACGAATAAAAGGAGAAAGAGAGGAAGAGAGGAGGAGAGGAGGAGGGTGAAATGATTGGAATAAGAGAAAGAGAGGGAGAAGGAATAGAAATAGGAGAAAAAGAATAATATGCTATAATAATGGTGGAAGGGGAAGGGAGGGATAGAAACAGAAAGAGAGGAAGGGGGAGAGGAGGAAAGGGGTTGAAAGGAAAAGAGAAGACAAAATATGGTAGTAAAGGAAAGGGAAGGGAAGGAGAGGAGAGACCAGGGAGAAGTGAGTAGAAAGAACGAGAAAGTAGGGCACTAGAGAGAAAAATTAAAGGAAGAGAAGACAAGGAAGAGGAAAGTGAGGAGAAGAGAGAACAGGGAAGAGAGTGAAGGAGAGGAAGAAGGGGAGGAGAGGAGAGTAGAGAAGGGAAGGAAGAGAAGCAGATAGAGAAAACAACAAAAGGGGAGGTGGTAAAGAGTGGAATGACAATAAAGGGGTAGTTGAAGCAGAAGATATGGAAATGCAAAGGGAGAATAGAAGAATATAGGGAAAAAAGAAAAGAAAAAGAAAAATGAATAAATAAATGACGTAGATGTAGAAAGGAGGGGATGGAAGGTAACGGGAAGGAAGGGGGGAGGGGGAGAAAGAAGAGGGAGCAGGTGCAGAAGGAGGAAGAATAGGAGGAGGAGGAGAAGGAGGAAAGGAGGAGAAGAGGGAGGAAAAGGAACAGAAATAGGTGTTGAAAGAGGAGCAGGAGGAGGAGGAGAAGGGAGAAAGAAAATGAAGAAAATAAGAAAAAATAGAAGAGGAGAATGTGGAAGAGAAAGAAAAAAAAACAGATGATGGAGGGGAAGGACAAGACGGAAGAAGAAGAAGAGAAATATGAAGAGGAGGAGAAGGAAGAGAGAGCAAAGAAAAAGAAATAAAAAAGAAAGAGGAGGAGAAAGAAAAAGAAGGGGGGGAGTGTAGGAGGAGGCAAAGGAAGAGGAGAAAGAGGGTGAGAGGGTGTAAAGAGAACTTCAAACTCTCTACGCCAAGTGTACCAACACCTGGTTCATACATTCAACTCCTCCACTCCCCCTCCATCTCCCCCTTCAATTACTCCTCAATCTTCCATCTCTATCTATCTTTCTCATCCTCATCCTCCTCTTCATCCTCCATATCCTCTTTCACTTCAACTTACTTTCCCTCCTCCTCCTCCTCCTCCTCCTCCTCCTCCTCTTCCTCCTCCTTCTCCCCCTCCTCCTCCTCCTCCTCCTCCTCCTCCTCCTCTTCCTCCTCTTCCTCTTCTTTTCTATATTCCTCCACCTCATCTTCCTCCACATCCTGCTCCACCTTCTTTCCACCCTCTACCTCCGTTTGGCTTCCTCACCTCCCGCTTTCCTCTTCTTCATTTCCTCGCCCCTTCCTCCCTCCTCACCTCATCTTCCTCTCCTCTTCCCCTTCTCCTCCCTCCTCTTCTTCTCCTCGTCTCCTCTTCTTCCCCCACTCCTCCTCTCCTTTCCCCCTCCCGCGAATTGAGAAGAGAAATAAAAAGTCTCAAACAAAAAGCTTCCCTTTAGGTTCAACAGGATTGGAATACAAAGGCTGAGGAAAAAGGGGGATGAGAAGAACGAGAATGTAAAAGGGCTCAGTTGGAGAGTTCATTTGAAAAGTAAAAAGGAAATTAAAAATAGTGTGGGGAGTGGAATGAAAAATCTGATATATCTGATAAGCCAACCGATAAGCCTGTACAAGCGCACGCACACACACACACACACACACACACGCACACACACACACACACACACACACACACACACACACACACACACACACACACACACACACACACACACACACACACACACACACACACACACACACACACACACACACACACACACACACACACACACACACACACACACACACACACACACACACACACACACACACACACACACACACACACACACACACAGGGTACCAAGATGGGTCCCCTATGCTTCCTCATCCTTATTAATGACGCCCTCATAGACACTCCTCACAGGTGGAAACATGTGGATGACAGCACCGTAGGCATCCCCATCAACACCAGGCGGCCTGATTATGCACCACTACAAAACACCCTGTCAAGCTCATGACGTGGACGGAGGACAACAACGTCACAATCAACAACAAGAAGACCGTGGTGATGCACTTTTGTACCTCCACACAGGCGGTGGCTCCTCCACAACTTTCATTGGGCCCCCACCCCCTCCAACTGGTCCAATCCACCAAGATCTTGGGCATCACACTCGATGATCAGTTAAATTGGAACCAACATGTCACCAACATAGTCAGGACAGCGTCTTACAAACTGTATATGCTGAGCAGGTTAAAATCATTAGGAACACCTACATCCGAGCTACAGGAGGTCTACAAAACATTCATACTCCCCACCCTCATGTATGCCTCACCAGCCTGGTCCAGCTCACTCACCCTCACACAGAGACAAAAGTTGGAGAGGGTACAAAAGAGAGCGTGCAGGATCATCCTGGGCGTGGAGTACAGCGGTTACGAACACGCTCTTACCACCCTTACTCTATCTAGGGTGTCCCAGCGGCACGGTGAGGCACTAAAGAAATTTGGGGAAAGCCTGCTTTCCCACCCTAGACACCGTCACTTCCTCCCTCCCGACGCTCCACCAACTCGCCACGCCACTAGACACAGAAATAGGCTCGTACCAATCAAAGCGCCAAGGACTGACCGCTACAAAAACAGTGCCATCCCATCCATTGTGCACATAATCAACTCTATGTAAACTTGTACCGTGTATATACTCTAAGTTTTATATTCTTAATCAGCTTTTTTAATGTATTATTGTCAGTGTACTACTGCAATTGAAATAAACCTTTTATTATTATCATTATTATTATTATCATTATTATTATTATTATTATTATTATTATTATTATTATTATTATTATTATTATTATTATTATTATTATTATTATTATTATTATTATTATTATTATTATTATTATTATTATTATTATTATTATTATTATTATTATTATTATTATTATTATTATTATTATTATTATTATTATTATTATTATTATTATTATTATTACACACACACACACACACACACAAACACACACACAAACACACACACACACACACACACACACACACACACACACACACACACACACACACACACACACACACACACACACAAACACACACACACACACACACACACACACACACACACACACACACACACACACACACACACACACACACACACACACACACACACACACACCACTCTGTGTGGAAAGCTGTTCTTTTTTCAGATCACTTCTGTAACTGTCCTTCCTAAGTTTCTTCTCGTGTCCTCTTGTATTTCTTCTGTCCCATTTGAGTAGATCATCCCTATCAAGGATTTCCATCCCTTTCATAATTCTATAGATGGTTATAAAATCGCCTCTTTCTCTTCTTTGCACCAGAGTTAGTAAGTTTAGTTTGTCCATTCCTTGTTGGTATATCAACTTGCTAAGTGTTGGTGCCATCTTTGTTAGTGCTCTTTAAATTCTTTCTAGTTTCTTTATGTTTTTTATTGTACTGGGTGTCCATAGTGACGCTGTATACTCCAATTATGGTCTTATCAGTGTAACTAGTATTCTCCTTACCATTTCCTCGTTCATGTGATCAAAGGCTACTTTCATTGATTTTACTAAGATTAGATTTCTCCTACTATTTTGTCTACATGTTTGTCTGGTGTCATGTCATTTGAAATAATTACTCCTAGGTCTCTTTCTGAGTTTACTTTTATAACTTCTTTTGTTCCAATTTCGTACTGACCGGATATTCTATTTCTACTTTTCCTAAATTCCATTATACTACATTTTTTAATGTTGAAATTCAATTCGTTCTTTTTACTCCAACTCCAGACTTTGTCCAGGTCTTTCTGAAAAGATTTGCAATTTTCTTCGTTACTCACTCCCTTCAATAGTTTCGCATCATCTGCAGAAAAGTTTCTATAACATTCAGTTTCTTCTTCCATGTCGTTTATATAAATAGCAAACATTATCGGAGCCAACACAGAGCCTTGGGGGCACTTATCATGTTTACCCAATTTGAGTTTTTTTTTTTTTTTTTTTTAAGTATCACTCTCATTTTTCTTCCTTCCAAGAAGTTTTTCATCCATTCCAATAATTTTGCTTATATTCCACCTATTGTTTTAATTTTTCTTAGTAGTTTTTGAGTGGTATTTTGTCAAAAGTCTTTTGTAAGTCCAGGAAGGCCCAGTCTACCCAGTTATCTCTTTTTTGTATCATATCTACCAATCTTGAGTAAAGGATATTAAGTTTGTAGTACATGATCTTCCACTTCTAAATCCAAATTGGTTGAGGTTTAGTGTTTTGTTCTCTTTCAAGTATTTAGTCCATTATTTTTTTTTATCAATCTTTTGCACATATTTTTCAATTGTGCTTGTAAGGGATACCTGTCTATAATTTGTTGGATTTTATTTATTTCCTTCCTTATATATTTGTACAATATTAGTATTTTTCCAATCTTGTGGTACTTTTCCTTCTTTGAGTTCATCTATGCATTCTTTTAATATCCAGTTTGCTATTCCGTCTGGACCATGTGACTTTCTGATATCGAGTTTCCTTATTTGGTCCCTTATTTCTTTCTGTGTCGCAATTATTTCTTTCAGTTTAGGGGATCCTTCTTGGTGACTATCATCCCACAATTGTGAGCTTTCAATTATAAATACCGATTCAAAGTGTCTGGTCATTACTTCAGTCATTTCTACATCTTCTGTGTATTGTTAATTTCCTTCACGCAGTTTCACTATTTAATGTTTGTCTTTTAGTTTGTCATTTACATATCTGTAAAATGTTTTAGATTGATCCTTGCATTTTGTTATTATATCTTTTTCATAGCTTCTTTTTTCCTCTCCTCGTATGTCTACGTATTCATTTCTCAGTTTGATGTATGTTTGCCATTGAGTCTCTTTTTTGTCTCTTTTCCAATTTTTCTGAGCTTTGTCTCTTCTTACCTTAGCATCGATACATTTTTTAGTATACCAGTACTTTATGTACTCTTTTTCTGTTTCTGTTTAGGCACATGTTTGTTCCCTCCATATGTATTTCTTAAAAAAAAAAGTTCCATTTCTCTTCCGTCTTTGTTTAATAATTTGCAGTTTTTTCCGACAGGCATTTTGAAAAAAAAAAAATCCAAATTTTACAAAATCAGTTTTGTTGTACATTAATCTTCCCTCTCTATGTGTCTCGTTCCTTCTTACCACATTTTGTTCCTTTAGTTCGATCTCTATTAGAATGTGGTCACTCTTTCCAACTGATGTTTTATAGTTTATTTCATGCACAATTTCAGGTTCAGAGGTGAATATCAAATCTAGTCTTGATGGTTCTTCATTTTGTCTAAATCTAGTATTTTCTGTAACCCATTGAGTCAATGTGTAATCGATGGTAATATCCAGTAGGACATTGCCCCAGAGTTCCTCTCCACCTCCCATTGTCAATTCTTCCCAATTTGTATAGACACGGTAAAGGAAACATGGACTGGAGGTGAAGCTTTATTCCTGACGTTTCGTCTAACGTGATTGGCTGTCTCAGCGGGCCAATCAGGACGCAGCGCTATACGTTCGCACACCCCCTTGAGCCATAAGGCGGGTTTATAATCTCTGTATGTTTCTAGTATGCTCATTCCTTTGAGAAAGTCGTTAGACGAAACGTCAGGAATAAAGCTTCACCTCCAGTCCATGTTTCCTTTACCGTGTCTATACAACTTGTTCACATGGATTTTCTTCCCAATTTATTTACTTTACGTTAAAGTCACTCATAATTAATATATTTTCTCCACATTCCAGTGTCTCGGTCAATTCATTCTTTGTATCTTCTTGTAATTTTGAGTGTTCGCTGTCAGTCCAAGTCTTAGTTTTTGGTGGCACATATACAACGATAAACTTTCTACTTTTCATACTGCTATTTTCGACTTTAATTGTGATTAATTCCTCGTTGTCTTTTCCTTTTGTTGCATTTATTACACTTAGGTCCTTTCTAGTCAATAGCATGACTCCTCCCCCCTGTTTGTTCATCCTATTTTTCGACCAAAGGTTGTATAAACCTTGTCCCACCATACTTTATTGTATAGGACCTTTCAGCTTTGTCTCCACAATATAAACCTTGTCCCACTATACTTAATTGTATAGGACCTTTCAGCTTTTGTCTCCACAATTCCCATTATGTCGGGTTTCAATATTGACAAATAGTCATTCAATTCATTTAATCCTAAAATCATACCGTCCATATTTGTATATGCCACTTTTAAATTTTTTTCTTCTCTTTTTTTTTCTTTTTTTTTAAGTTTCCATTTTTCTGATGTACCATTTTCTCAGTCTCAGATCCAGCACTCTCCGAAAAACTCTTTTTTTTCGTCTTCGTTATTTTCTGTTTTTTTTTTCTTTCTTTGCTTCAATTCTCAGTACCCTATCTTTTTCTATTTCCTCTTCATTTGTTTTCTTTTTATCCACACATTTTTATATTTGTTCATAGTTAGCTAGTTTTGACGGTTTTGATAGTATATCTTCTGCTATCATTTGAGCTCTTAGTTTGATTTTAATTTTATTTTATTTTTATTTTTATTTTTATTTTTTGTTGTTGTATGTACCCATCCTGTGCACGTCATCGATTTCTGTATATAGATTATGTCCTTCATCTTGAACCACTTTTAGTATCTCTTTCGCAATTTATTTCTCTTCCTTTTCTCTTTCGTAATTATGTACATTGTGTTTTTCATTGATATCGTAAACCACAATGCATTTCTTTTTGTCCACTGTGTCTCACCTACTTTTCCTTTTCTTTGATCACTTTGATCGCTGTTTCCTTTGAATTCTCTTCTACTCCCATATTAAAAAAAAAATGACAAAAAGAAACCAAATAACTACAGACCTATAAGCTTGACTTCAATCGTAGGAAGAATGATGGAAACTATCATCAGAGATGTTATCGAACATTATTTAGAAAGTGACTGTTTGATAAATGATAGCCAGCATGGATTACGACGGAAACGTTCTTACGTGACTAACTTATTCAAATTCTACAACACAGTTATCTCAAAATATGACAACAGAAACAATATAGATCTAATATATCTAGACTTTGCTAAAGGTTTTGATACCGTCCCCCACGAAAGACTACTTACTACATTAGCTTCATACGGAGGAAGTGGTAACCTATTGGACTAAAAATTGGTTGAATGATCGAAAACAGAGAGATGTCTTAAATGGCAATACTTCTAGATGGAAAAATGTTACGAGTGGAGTTCCTCAGGTTTCCGTTCTTGGGCCACTTCTATTCATAGTATATATAAATGATACAAAACTGTGGGGAATGGCAAATGGTCACTTAAATCAATTAGGTATTCAAGAAGATTTAGATAAATTACAGCAATGGTCTGAAAAGTGGCTACTGAAATTTAACACAAGTAAATGCAAG
Organism: Oratosquilla oratoria; assembly: GCF_046742065.1. Lineage (NCBI taxonomy): Eukaryota > Metazoa > Arthropoda > Malacostraca > Stomatopoda > Squillidae > Oratosquilla > Oratosquilla oratoria. The sequence goes on from NC_134819.1 coordinate 4,831,250, forward strand.
GTTAAGCACATATGTCAAAATAACAGTAAGTACGATTAAAAGTTATTTGGAAATTCGTTAACAAAAGTGGATAGTGAAAAGGATCTCGGTGTAATTATCAATAACAATCTCAAATCATCTAAGCAGTGTATTTCAGCCTCTGAAAAAGCAAACAAGATTCTAAGACTGATTGCGCAATCTTTTGACTTCAAAAGTTCATCTCTCATTAGCAAGCTATATAAATCGTTACCTCGTCCACATTTGGAATATGCTTTCGTATAGTTACCGAATCTCATGAAAGACATTGACAGATTGGAAAAAAAAGTACAACGGCGAGCCACAAAACTGATTCCAAATACCAAAAATAAATCATACGAAAATCGACTAAAACATATGAATCTGTTTTGCCTAAAAAAAGTAGAGTGAGAGGTGACTTGATACAGGCCTTTGAAATTCTAAAAAAAAATAAAATAAAAAAATACATAAAAAGTGAAAAAAAAATCACACTGCATAAGAACTCCGACAAGAAATAATGGTCTCAAACTGTCAGGAAATATATTTAATTTGGAAGTGGGTAGACGCAATTTCGCCAACCGTGTAGTAAATAGATAGAACATATTTCCTACAGAGGTAGTGCAATGTAATTCAGTTCGAACCTTTAAGATTCGTTTAGATAAACACCTAAGTAAGATGCTGTAATGACTGCAATTTATTTTATGTTATTTGTTTATTTGTTTGTTATTGTTTGTTTATTCAATATTATTTGCTTGATTTTTATTTATTATTAGCTATCTGTCAATTTTCTATTATTTACTCTTTATCTGTTTGTTTACTATTTAACTACACCAATGCATTTATCTATCTTATTTATTATTTATATCATTATAATTTCTATTCATTTTTCTTTAATTTATCTATCAATATTACATGTTTTTCCGCATCCGACCTAGTTATGGACCAAAAGGACTTTTGTCGGCATGCTCCGTCTTTGTAATCTTTTGTAATATATATATATATATATATCTATACGCATATACATGCATATATATGTATATATATATATGTATATATATATATATATACATATATATATATATATATATATATATATATATATATATATATATATATATATGGAGTAGGAAACACAGGAGTCTTAGTCTTGAGTTTATTCCTGACTAGTTTCGCAGGTATGCTTTTTCAAAGAAATGGGTTTACAAACGGGCTGTGATCATTATATACATGGAGTGGACCTCACTACCTCCTCGTGTTACCATAGTTGGTGACGAGTGTGAACATTACATTGTGGCTAATGAATAATGATAAAGTTTAACAATTAAATATGATGGCAACACTAAGAACAAAGAAATTATTAATAGTATATGTAACAATGATAATGATAACAATGATGATAAAAATGAAAATTTAAATGTTTAAATATATGATAACAATAATAAAGATGATGATGATAACGACTTTTAGACCAATACACCATCTCTCTTGATGATGTATTGGTCTAAAAGTCAATACGGCATACCACGTTTCAATTTCTGCATGTGCCTCCACGGTTTTTCCGATGTTGATGGCTTAGAATTAAAATGCATTGCTGTTGATAAAAATGTATGTATATATATATATATATATATATATATATATATATATATATTCGTGAAGCGTGGCAGGAGATTCTCTTTTAAGCATATTCTGTTGAAAACGACAGCAAATTCATTAGAAATTAATTTCTTTCTTAAGCTTTCTAGCTTTCGGAAAGTAGATTTCTGGGGAAATGAGAGGGGAAGAAGCAAATTTCCAATTGACATTGGTAACTTATATTAACACAGAAGTCTATGTTATATACAAAATGAATGAAAATAAACAAAACACAGTATAATAAACCCAAGACGTTTCGCAGATCGTTCTGCATCTTCAGTTGGAGTGAAGGGAAGTGTGATCAAGACGAGTATAAATATGTATAAAGGCAAAACTTGGAGAGGTCACTTAATGACTCTCCTCTGTTTGGCTGGCGGAGTTCGGTTGGTTCCTAAGCCTAGCCGATCGCCTAAGGCATGACATTTTATCCTCTGCGGGGATATTTTGGACATTTATGGGTGTTCTCTGATCTGGTGGTTGTATTTTGGTGAACAAATGTCTCCTACGTGTAGGTTTCATGCTGGGGAGGAGGGAGAAATCATTCGTTTGCACATTAATAATTGGTTGTAAATCTTTTATGATTACAGCCTCCAAAATGGTCAAACGTTGGAGGTCCTTCTCCTCTGCGACGATTTCTGTGTTGTGTACCATGGTTTCCCTGTCGAGATGGCGTCTGTGGTGGGTCCAAAGGTGTTGTTTCGGTCCTCCTTGTTGTAGGTGAAGGGTGATTCTTCTGGACAGGGTGGTAGTTGTCCTTCCCACGTAGGTAGATAGGGGCGTACAGTCCTCCTCTGGGCAGGTGAATTTATATACTACGTGGGATTGACGTATACCATGAGGTTTTGGGGCGGTGAGATTTTTTAGGATTAGGGAAGATGTTTTCTTGCTCCTGTAGTAAATGGTGAGTGATAATTTGTCACGTTCTTTCGTGGGGGTCACATTTCTTTTAATAATGTCTTTTAATATTTTCTCATCCTCTTTATATTTATTGGACATCTGGGACTTAAAGAATATGCGGTGTGTGGTTCCTTCACTACCACAGAACATGAAGGAACCACACACCGCATATTCTTTAAGTGTCGGTATGATTGGAAGGTGTGTTGTTGTGGTTGAGAGGGCTACTAGTCCTAGGGAGGGGCTTCATGCTGGGGAGCAATGTAGGGGCTTCCACTTGTCTGTTAATAGTTGGTTGTATGTCAGACAAGTGGAAGCCCCTACATTACTCCCCAGCATGAAGCCCCTCCCTAGGACTAGTAGCCCTCTCAACCACAACAACACACCTTCCAATCACACCGACACCCAAGTCCCTCTCCGACGTTCCGCCAGACTGATAGAGAGGACACTTGGCCCTCAACGGACATCTGCCCCACAGCAACAAAATCCCACACATGTATGTGACCTCTCCCCGTGCCGTACGTCGTGACCTCCCCCCGTGTCTTACGTTGTGAGCTCTCCCAGAGCTTTCTTTCTATGTATATTATGTCCTGTACTCTGTCTCTATTACATTGAAAATGCTAACTGCGTTTAGCGAAACGTCTGTACATTCTTTCTCAACTAAAGTTCCTAATGTCTACTGGAAATCTATTATTCCGTCTGTCCTGTGATAACCAGAAATCCACGTTCAGAAGACTTGAAAGTCTACTTAAGAAGCTTTGTAGCGCCGAATGCGCAGTTGTTTTTAACAAAACATGTTTAAAAGAAAACCTGCTGCCAAGATTCACACACACACATATATATATATATATATATATATATATATATATACATATATATTCATACATATATATGGTGCTCCAGAAAAAAATGCCACACATTTGATCTCAGTTTATGTAAAAACAAACAGAGATGCAAGAACAAACTTTAGCATTCTGAAAAGCTAACATGATGGCAATTTGTTCAGCACTCAAGCAAACTTCTTGAAGTGCACGTGCTGGATGTGAGCACCACGTTGATTAAAACATGCTTTGATCCGGAGGCAGAAATTCTCCGCGACTTTGCGGCATGTCTCCGCCGTCACATTGGCTGGATAAGCTTCGACACTCTGCTTTAACTGGTCAAGGGTGGTTGGCTTGTTTGCATACACATCTCCCTTAGACGCTCCCCAGAACCAAAAGTTCAAGGGATTGAGGTCAGGGCTATGAAGTGCCCACTTGTGTGTTGTCCGGAAACTGATCACGCGGGATCCGAAAAGCTCCTTCAGCAAGGCGGGGGAATCGTGAGCTGTATGGGGCATAGCTCCATCTTGCTGAAACCACATTCTGCTCTTCTAGTGGACAGTGAACCTTTGACCAAGTTCAGTGTTAAACTTGTTGATGATTTCACAGTAACGCTCGCTGTTGACTGTCACTGTCTTGCCACGCCCGTCCTGAAACCAGTACGGTCCGATAAGACCATGTCTGGGGTTGAATGTGATCCATGCAGTCACTTTGGCGCCCTTCAGATGTTTCTAAATCATCTCCTCAGGAGGTTCCTCGCCCCAGAAAACGTTATTGTGATTGTTTACCGTCCCATTGAGGTGATAATGAGCCTCATCACTGAACCAGATATTGTTCAACCACCCAGGTGAGCGCTCCAGCTTCTCGTTCAACCACTCACATTTTCAATGCGCCTGGTCTTGTCCTCATCCTTCAAGACATGATGAGTGAAAATCCTGTAGGAGAAGAGCTTCAGATCATTCCTCATGGAGCGCAGCAGTGTGGTTGGTGAAAGGTTTAGCTATTATGACCGTCTGCGATAGGACTTTTTGGGGCTTCTCACAACTGAGTCCTTGATTTGCCGGCGTTTCTCTGGAGTGAGGATTGGTTTTGCGCCACTTCTGCCATTGTTGTAATTGTGGAGTGTTTGCTCCTTTTCGAAGTGTTTAACAATCCTCCAGATTGATTGTTGTCCAGTGTTTTGACGCCACGGTGAAGTCCAAATTCGTTCTGGAATTTGCGACGAACCTCCACGTACGAATATGTCTCGTACCAAAATTGCACAATTCATTGCTTCTGCTTTAAAGTAAACATTTTATAGCTGATCTGAAAAAGAAAAACACGGTTAAAATTGCCACTAAGTAGTTAAGAAGCCCTGAAAAGCAAATATTGGTAAAGCAAAAATTACGATTTTCACAGCCAAAAGAAGTTGTGGCATTTTTTCTGGAGTACCCGATATATATATATATATATATATATATATATTTGTGTGTGTATATATATATATATTATGTATATATATATATATATATATATATATATATATATATATATTGCAGAAACCACAGGGAAATTAAAGTCGGAATACTGAACGTTTTCGTCTATTACGACATCCTCAGAGTACAAGAAAGAAAAAATAGAACACAATATTTATACAGAAGTAAGAAAACTGGGAGAGGTTATAGTCACATTTAACCTTCGGACATTATACATACATACACATTCAATTACACATGGAAATGTTAATGGTAATAATAATAAAAGTACATACAAATCCATATACACATGGAAATAAGAAAGGTAATAGTAAAAAAAAAAAAAAATCAAAAGAGCAAAATCATGTGGCCGAAAGGTCCATAGGACATTTGGTACAATTAGGAAACTTGGTACTGCTTAAATATCCTATGATTATAAGATTGTTTAACCAAAACACAAGATAATATTATTAAATTGTACAAAAAAAAAACAATATTTAACAAAAATAAGAAAACTGAAAAGGTTATAGCCACATAAAACCTTCCTGACGTTATACATACATACACACTCATATACATATAGAAATATTAATGGTAACAATAAATGAAAAAAATACATACACATTCATATACACATAGAAATAATAAATAAAAAAAATAAAAAAAGAACAAAACTATGTGGCCGAAAGGTCCACAGGACATTTGGTACAATTAGGAAATTTGGTACTGTTTTACTATCCTATTAATTATAAAATTGTCTAGTTTAAATAAACCTAAACTCAAGTTAATATTATTATCAAAATTGTTCTTTATGAAACAGGATTCAATGATGTTCCTATCTAAAGCTGAATTACAATAAACAATTTTCTTAACGTTGTCCCAGTCAATGTTGTGGTTTGTGTCCCTAACATGGACAAAAACTCCACTGGACATTTGGCCCGTCCTTATACTGTACCTGTGTTGTTTCATCCTAATATTCAATTCTTTACCTGTTTGGCCAATATAACAGGAGCTACAGTTTTTACAGGGAATACTATAAACACATCCTACATTATTACAAGGGCAATTTTTAATAAGGAGTTCTTTGATGGTACTGTTTTTGAAAATAACATTAATATTAAACTCCTTAAGGATGCGAGGAAGTCTCACAAGATTATCATGAAAGGGAATTACTAAAAGATTTTTCTTACAAAAAGTAACATTTTTTGTCTGAATTATAGTCTTTTTTCAAACAATAAGAACAACTATTATCCCAGTTTCTCTGACTTGAGCTTGGGTCCAAGGTATCTTGAATAGGATAATCTTTTTTCATGTATGTTGCTCTGTGTTGAATGCGTACAACATTGTATTTGAATAAGGTGTATTATATAATGTTATATAAGTGTAGATATCATATAATGTAGATAAAGAATATTATCATAATATATATATATATATATATACATTTATATATATGTATATATATATGTATATATATATGTATATATATATATATATATATATATACATATATATATATATATATATATATATATATATATATATCAAAGAAACAAGTAATTTGTGTCAGTGGCATGCATTATTGATATTATTTTGGCAAAATAATTTTCTTCTGAAAGGAAATTCCGACCAGGAATAGGGTTGAAAATATCTGATGATGAATATACACGAAAGTCAAAAAGCATCCTTGAACGTTAGTTAATGAGAAAACTTTACAAGTTTAGATTATCCCATGCATCATTAATCCCCTTTCCATTTAATTTCGTCAAGGTCAGATTTTAACGTTCGGAAAGGCCATCCCAGAGGATTGAAAAAGATATATATATATATATATATATATATATATATATATATATATATGTATATATATATATATATATGTATATATATATATATATACGTATATATATCGACGTATACATATATATATATATATATATATATATATACGTATATATATATATATATATACGTATATATATAAATATATATATATACGTATATATATATATATATATATACTGTATATATATATATATACATATATATACATATACATATACATATATATACATATACATATATATATATATATATATATATATATATACATAGACTCTTTTCACTTCCTTCAGTTTGAGACTGTATCCACACGCGAAGCAAATCATTTGACATTAACCGGAAAAATCTGAAGTTTTCAACATTGTAGAAAAGAAGTTCATTACAGCAACTTACCTTTCTTCATCATGAAGTCCCTCCTTAAAATGTTATGACACTGGTCTCTTTTTTTTTTTTTTTTTTTTTTTTTAATATTGGAGGAGATTTGAAGCCCGCAGCTTTCGGGGAGGAATATGATAGCCTGGAGGAGAATAATTATCCGCCAGTATATCAAACGACATTTTATGTAAATTGTTGAGAATGTAGAATAATTTTTCATAGTTATTTTATGGAGGAAAAAGTGCTAGAGGTGGGTGGTTCCGCCGATTTGTTGGAGGCTGGAGTAAAAATTGTCCAGTGGGATAACGCTTTTAGCTGACTAGAAACGCCTGTACTTCGTCAAACCGTATGTATGTATGTGTGTATGTATGTATGTATGTATGTATGTATGTATGTGTATATGTATGTATGTATGTACTGTATGTATGTATGTGTATATGTATGTATGTACTGTATGTATGTATGTATGTATGTATGTATGTGTATGTATGTATGTATGTATGTATGTATGTATGTATGTATGTATGTATGTATGTATGCATGTATGCATGTATGTATGTATGTATGTATGTATGTATGTATGTATGTATGTATGTATGTATGTATGTATGTATGTATGTATGTATGTATGTATGTATGTATGTATGTATGTATGTATGTATGTATGTATGTATGTATGTATGTATGTATGGCAGAGGAACCTTATGATATGCTTTCTATAAGTCCAAAATATTTCGTTTCTTATAGTAAAAATGGTCACTCGTAAATATTTGTTTATTATATCATGGATGCTCGCTGGACGAGCGGGTCAGAGCGTCACTATTTACAGCGAAGTTCGAAGTGACAGCAGTTCGAACCCTGCCGCCACAACAGAGTTGGACCGAGAACATGGTTCATTAAATTCCACGCTACAAAGTTCTATGTAAGGAGCATTGTCCGAGTCTCGTGATTGGGGTCAGTTCTCGACATTAAACAGAATCTTCATGTTCTTAATACATTCACATTTGGATTTTTCCCAGGCAAAATTATATCACCTGGCGTTATTTTAGAAAGAAAGAAGAAAAAGGACATAAATGCTTATCAAAATGAACCTTATTCACAGGTGACCTAAGACCGTCCCTCCCCCAAAGCCAAACAAACATGTCTGGAGTTAACTCGAATAAAATTTCTCATCGTGCAAGAGAGGCATAAGCGGGCTGAGCCTGAAACCAATTGGATTGGCCCGAATATCGCACGATTAGGACAATATAAGGGGTAAATCGATTGCGAGTTTCATGCAGGATCGAGCCCCGCTATCGGGTCGAATGCTACTCGATATTTTTGGACGTAAATAGCTTAAAGGAAGACAGAGTCGGTCAAGACACTTCCTTTTTTTCAGTCTCTTTCGTTTTCTCCTCTTTCAAACACACATATCCAACCCACATAAAAAGATGCATAATATCAGGTATATATTACATATGCATATATAGATGCATGGATATACACATGCTATGCAGACGTCAATACATATATACAATATGTATTAATTTCACAAAAACACATCAGTTATTCCTCTCGTATGTATGTATGTATGTATGTATGTATGTATGTATGTATGTATGTATGTATGTATGTATGTATGTATGTATGTATGTATGTATGTATGTATGTATGTATGTATGTATGTATGTATGTATGTATGTATGTATGTATGTATGTATGTATGTATGTATGTATGTATGTATGTATATATGTATGTATGTATGTATGTATGTATGTATGTATGTATATATATATGTATGTATGTATGTATGTATGTATGTATGTATGTATGTATGTATGTATGTATGTATGTATGTATGTATGTATGTATGTATGTATGTATGTATGTATGTATTTATGCATGTATGTATGTATGTATGTATGTATGTATGTATGTATATATGTTTGTATGTATGTATGTATGTATGTATGTATGTATATATGTATGTATATGTGTTTGTATATACGTAAATATGTATGTATGTATGTATGTATGTATGTATGTATGTATGTATATATGTATGTATGTATGTATGTATGTATGTATGTATGTATGTATGCTTGTATGTATGTATGTATGTATGTATGTATGCACGTATGTATGAACGTTTGTATGTATGTATGTATGTATGTATGTATGTATGTATGTATGTATGTATGTATGTATGTATGTATGTATGTATGTACGTATATATGTATGTATTTATGTATGTATGTATGTATGTATGTATGTATGTATGTATGTATGTATGTATGTATGTATGTATGTATGTATGTATGTATGTATGTATGTATGTGTATATGTACGTATGTATGTGTATGCATCTATGCGTGTATGTGTGTGTGTATATGTGTATGTATATGTGTATGTATGTATGTATTTATGTATGTATGTATGTATGTATGTATGTATGTATGTATGTATGTATGTATGTATGTATGTATGTATGTATGTATGTATGTATGTATGTATGTATGTATGTATGTATGTATGTATGTATGTATGTATGTATGTATGTATGTATGTATGTATGTATGTATGTATGTATGTATGTATGTATGTATGTATGTATGTATGTATGTATGTATGTATGTATGTATGTATGTATGTATGTATGTATATTCTTAAATTTGTTGTCTTATTTCTTTTTATCTTCCATGCCTACCAAAGTTCTCTACAGATATAATTTCATTATATTTAAATGATGCTATCGTTGGGTGTTAGGCTTCGTACACGCCTCGTAGTTACATAAACCTGTGCTCAAATATTCTTGCTACAGATGACTGTCAATTCCCCCAGCTGTCCAGGCACGTAAAGCAAGGGTGTTGGCCTTATTATAGGCTCCTGTTATATTGCCATAAACGTCTGAAATTCTTTGTCCATGTATTGCTCTTACTATTATTTATTTTCCCGTTGACTTCTTTTTTCCGCAATAGTCAGTAACTAACTCATTCCCTCAGAAATCTTCGTTCTCTCTGATGCATGAAACTGGAGATCAAGTATATTCATAACAATCCCCAAGGCATCAGATCCTTCCATGGACAAGATGTCCACTAAGGCCACTACGGGTACTAAGGACACTAAGGACTATGGTCACTAAAGACACTAAGGACACTACAGACTAAGGACCCTAAAGATACTAAGGACGCTAAAGACACTAGGGACACTAAGGACTCTAAAGAAACTAAGGACCCTAAGGACATTATGGACACTACGGATACTACGGACAATAAGGACGCTAAAGACACTAAGGGCAAATGACACAAGACTTACTAAGGACACTAAGGATACTAAACACATTAAGGCCACTAGGAACACTAAGGACACTAATGTCACTAAGGGTAAAATTCCAATACTTCTCCAATGCCATCCAATCTCATGTACCTCTCAGACGGTAAACCATGTCAAGTAACATGAGGAACCAACGAGACTATATTCATTATCTTCAATTTTATATAACAAAGCTAAAGAGATATCCAAATTACTTAGATTATTTTCAAATTACAAAAACAAAAAGAACGGTTGTTTGCATCTTATAATCTCACAAACAAATAAATTGATAAATGATATCCTTCGAGCGAATGAGAACTGTTCTGAATGAAGAGGCAGAATCTTTAGTTAGACAGATAGTAAATCTGCATGAAAAAATTAGTTATGATTACAACAAGCTCAGGCTGCAAGCGTTGGCTAACATCTAATATATCATCCTTAGCGAGTTTGAGGATGCTTTCTATGAGGACCTCTATTTCAACTCTCTTTTGGTGTGGCCTAGGTTTGGAGATATATAGATGATATATTTGTAAAAACTGACTCCCTTTCAGAAATTTATATCTTGAGGAGGAAGTTCATGGAGATGTCTGGACTTAACTTCACCATAGAGCACGGTGAAAGAGGCTCCCTCCCCTTCCTGGACGTCCTACTCAAGCAGACTCATTGTCCTTCTTTTTCTTATAGTGTCCACGTCAAAGATACCAATCCCGGACTGTGCATGAATGGAGAGAGAGAGTGTCCCCAGAGGTACAAAGACGCCACGATTAGCGCCTTTTTCAGAAGAGCCCTCAGCCACTGTTCTTCTTGGAGTGACACTCAAAAAGAGTTTGATCGGGTCCACCAACTCCTTATCAACAATGGATACACAAACCACGAGGTCCAAGCCAATCTTCGCAGAGTGATCGACAATTGGTATAAACAAACACGCTCTACTACAGTAGAACACGTAGGGACCGCAATTAAGGTGTTCTACAAAGCTTTTATGTCTACCAAGTACAAGGAAGATGAGAAGATTATAAAAAACATAATCTATAGAAATGTGGTCCCCAAAAACGAAAGTGACAAATTGTCCTTCACAATCTTTTACAAAAGTAGAAAGATCTCTTCTCCTCTACTTTTAAGGAACAACCCCGCACCAGAACCCCAGGAGGTTCGTCAATCCCACGTAGTATATAAATACACATGCCCAGAGGAGGACTGCACGCCCCTTTCAGTCTACGTGGGAAGGACGACCACCACATTATCCCGAAGAATCACCATGCACTTGCAATACGGAGGGCCTAAGCAACACCACTGGACCCAACATCGACGCCACCTTGATAGGGAGACTATGGTAAAAAACACCGAAGTTGTGGCAAAAGAAGAGGATCCACAACGCTTGGCTATCTTGGAAGCCATCTGGATAAAGGAGC
>NC_134819.1:4857968-4862968 GCF_046742065.1 Oratosquilla oratoria
TTATAAGTAATAAGTTATAAGCTATAAGTTATAAGTTATAAGTTATAAGTTATAAGTTATAAGTTATAAGTTATAAGTTATAAGTTATAAGTTATAAGTTATAAGATATAGGCTGTAGGATGCAGGGTGTAGGATGTAAACTGTAAGATGTAAGATGTAAGCAATAAGATGTAAGATGTAAGACCTAAGATGTAAGTTGTAAGATGTAAGAGATGTAAGATGTAAGATGTAAGATGTAAGATGTAAGATGTAAGATGTAAGATGTAAGATGTAAGATGTAAGATGTAAGATGTAAGATGTAATTATGTGTGTGTGTGTGTGTGTGTGTGTGTGTGTGTGTGTGTGTGTGTGTGTGTGTGTGTGTGTGTGTGTGTGTGTGTGTGTGTGTGTGTGCGTGCGTGTGTGTGTTTGTGCGTGTGTGTGTGTGTGTGTGTGTGTGTGTGTGTGTGTGTGTGTGTGTGTGTGTGTGTATGTGTGTTTGTGCGTGTATGTGTGTGTTTTTGTGCGTGTATGTGTGTGTGTATGCGCATTATGTGTTGTGCATGTGCGTGTGTGTGCAGTCGCCACTACGTTCAGTCGCGAGTAAAAGTGTTAATCATTTCTGAGTTGTTCTTGATAGAATATTCAGATTTTTTGTTTGACATTTTTTCTCTATTCCTTCAGGAAAACTACCTCACTGTAATGGAAATACTGTATGGAAAAATATATTACGTATTCGACAAAAATTATGATAAAACAAGTAAAATAAATAAATAGATAAATAAATAAATAGATAGATAAATAAATAAATAAAAAATAAATAAATAAATAAATAAATAAGTAAATAAATAATCAAATAAATAGATAAATAAATAAATAAATAAATAAATAAATAAATAAATAAATAAATAAATGAATGAATAAAAAAAATAGATAAATAGATAAATAAATAAATAAATAAATAAATAAATAAATAAATAAATAAATAAATAAATAAATAAATAAATAAATAAATAAATAAATAAATAAATAAATAAATAGATAAATAAATAAATAAATAAATAAATAAATAAATAAATAAATAAATAAATAGATAAATAAATAAATAAATAAATAAATAAATAAATAAATAAATATATATACAAATAAATAGATAAATAAATAAATAAATAGATAAATAAATAAATAAATAAATAAATAAATAAATAAATAAATAAATAAATAAATAAATAAATAAATAAATAAATAAATAAATAAATAAATAAATAAATAAATAAATAAATAAATAAATAAATAAATAAATAAATAAATAAATAAATAAATCATATTGACGTTGTCGGAACTGTAGCGTGGGACAAAACTTTTCCTCGTGACTGTACTTTTGTTTGCTTCTCCCTTGAACGTCGTAACTCAACAAATTGGGGTTCTGTTTGTCACATACTCTTCTTGAATATGGATGTGTCATAACGCTCAGGTGATTTCCTGGCCTTTGTTTACATTTTTTTTTTTTTTTTTTTTTTTTTTGACTAGGGTACTTCATCATCCCCCTTTTCCTCCCTCCCTTCTTCTTTTCTTTCTTTTCAGTTTGTCATTTCTTTTTGTTTTACTCAATAGATATTTTTTTTGCCTCGTTCTTTCATGAGCAGTTGTGTCCGTAATTTATTTTCTCAAAACTGTTGAGAGTTTCCTTGTTGCGAGTAAAAATGCTTGATATATTCGAAACAAATTAATCTATTCTACATCATTTGACATAAACAAATGAAACATAAGTTCAGGTTTTATCTTCATTATATATGATGACCTAAGCATAAAGACAAGAGAGTTACACCAAAATCTGGAAGAATACGTATATACAAAACTAAAACCTCACCAAATCACTTCAACGAAATGGGAAGTGAGAAATCCCTGGTAGGGGAAGGCCTGTCACTTGCGGGAAGCCTTTTTTTTTTTTTCAAGTCCGGTGATGGGTCGCCTCCTCACCTGACCAGGGTTGTCGGCAACATACACAACAATGCCTGCATTGGGTCCCGAGAATCGAACTCACGACCACCTCCCCATGAGTTTAACATGGTATCCACTGGGCTACTAAAAACCATAATGAGCGATGTATTTAGAAGAATTCGTGAATATTTCCTCTCTCATTATGAAAGATGACTCAAGTACTGAGACATTTTAATCTCACCCAAAATACCCTTTAATGAACTTGCACGAAACATTGATAAAATAGTTTAAGAATTTTCACACAACTTTCTACACTTTAATGATTCAAGTAAATGAAGTATGCTCTGCGCACAAAAATAGAACATTAAATTTACATCAACGACAATCTTGAAAGTATAAAAAGTAATGCAAAAGAGAACAAAAAAAAAATAGCAAGAGAATAACTAAAATCAAAGAAGATTTCTGTAAACAAAGAACAGGAACTAGAATCCTCTTTCAGGACGAGGAGGAGCATAATGACAAAGAGAAATTAATTAGAATTAGATAAGCTTTGTTTCAACAAATGGAGAATGGACGCTAGAATCCTCTTTCAGGACGAGGAGGAGCATAATGACAAAGAGAAATTAATTAGAATTAGATAAGCTTTGTTTCAACAAATGGAGAATGGACGCTAGAATGCTCATTCAGGTAATCAGATTCCTTGTGGCTTGGGAATATAAGAGCAGATTACAAATAAGAAATAGATAGTGTTGATGAAAGATTAAATATCAGAGCAGGGTTGGAGTAGAAGCACAAATTATATAGAATATGTAGGAAAAACCATGAATGGATAATGAAACTGCATGATTACTTAAGCTTTATCCTAATGTCTGCAATTTACTTAACTTTGTCGACATAGCTCAGGTAAGTTTTGTTTTGTCATTTGATGTTACTAATTAATTGATATTCTATTATGAACTTATTTTAAGAACCATTCTTTGATACTTACAACTTTGTTTTTCATATTAAAGTGTTTATTTAATCATGAATGTCATAGACACTTTATAAAGACAAAGGTCCAGACACGCTAATGTAGTCCTGCACAAACTTTTAACGATGTGATGCATTTTTGCGGTTAATCAAATCTCTATCAGTCAAATACAAATATATTTTTTACAGAAGTAACTTTTATCTTAAGAGAACTACTGTACATAGACATATATTAAGTGATGATGATGGTCCAGAACATAAGAACATAAGAACATAAGAATAAAGGAGACTACAAGAAACCATAAGGCCTACACTAGGCAGCTCCGTATCCATCACCATCTGTTATCCCCATCCATAAAGTTGTCTAATCGTTTCTTAAAACAACTGATAGTTTCAGTGCTTACTACCTGGTTACTAAGTTTATTCTATTTGTCGACCACCCTATTAGTAAACAAATTCTTGCCTATTTCCTTCTTAAATCTAAATTTGTCCAGTTTATAACCATTACTGCGAGTCCTGCCCTGTTGTTTTAATATGATAACCTTGTTTGCATCACCCTTGTTAAAGCCTTTGATCCACTTGAACATCTCTATTAGATCACCCCGCACTCTGCATCTTTCCAGAGAGTGTAAGTTAAGGTGCCTAAGCCTCTCTTCGTAAGGCAAATTTCTGAGTCCATGTATCATTTCGGTCATTCTTCTAGTGGATTTATAACCATTCTGTAGGACGGAGACCAAAACTGTACCGCATAGTCAAGGATAGCTCTAACTATCGCTAGATAGAGTTTAATAATTACCTCTGCACTTCTATTCGTCACCGTCCTAGCAATGAAACCTAATACTCTGTTTGCTTTATTCCTGGCGCTAATGCACTGTTTCCTGGTTTTAAGGTCCGGACTCACTAGAACTCCCAAGTCGCTCTCGCACTCACTTCTCTCTAAATGCGTGTTATCTAAGCTGTATGTATTTCCGGGGTTGTGTAGTCCTACGTTTAACACGATACACTTAGAGATATTGAACTTCATTTTCCATTTCACCAACAATGTGAACAATTTGTTAAGATCAACCTGCAGAATCTCTGAGTCGTCTCCTGACCTAATTAGGCGTCCTATTTTAGTGTCGTCCGCAAACTTACTAACATCACTATTTATCCCGTCGTCTAAGTTGTTTATGTACACAATGAACAACAAGGGACCCAAAACCGAGCCCTGGTGGACCCCACTAGTAACATTGCCCCACCTAGATTTTACTCCTTTTATGGTGACCCGCTGTTTTCTGTTACTAATCCAAGCTCTAATTCATTCTAACACTTTTCCTCCTATGCCATGGGCTTTGATTTTATTTAGTAGTCTCTGGTGTGGCACCTTGTCGAACGCTTTGCTAAAGTCAAGGTAAATAGCATCGCAATTACCATTGTTATCTGACGCCTTATATACTTTTGTGTAAAAGGATAGACGATTAGTCACACATGACTTACCCTTGGAGAAACCATCTTGTGAATCACGAAATAAAGTATGTCTTTTGATGTGTTCTCTGAGTCTATTCACTATTATTGATTTAAGCCTTTTTCCTATAACCGGTGTCAAACTGATTGGCCTGAAGTTGCATATAGACGATCTATCTCCCTTCTTAAAAACAGGAACAACGCTTCCCTGCCTCCAAGCAATAGGCACAAAACCAGTGTCTACGATTTATTAAATATTTCAGTTAATTGGTCGCAGATATCAAATTTACACTCCTTAAGCATTCTTGGAAAAACTTCGACCGGACCAGTGGTGAAACGGTCCCAAAAATGTCAACGATTCCGATACTATTCTGATACTTGCTATGATTATGATCCATGGTTACTTTCATTCCCTGGAGTTGGTTTGGGAAACAAATATTTTAGGGACAATGTACATTTATTAATCATTTATCGGAATCGGTAATTTAAAGCAATACTGGGACTCGTATCGGAAACGTTGAAAAATGTGGGGTCGTCCCTTCACGAGATGATACTCGTACACTCAAGCGGCGTTGGATATCCTTTCCTGAAGGAAAGAGAAAGGAAACTGGCAACAAGTGGGGCAAGACACGCATTATGTAAGGACAAACCCCTTATAGTTTAACTTT